>NC_133617.1:30129921-30184921 GCF_048593235.1 Sminthopsis crassicaudata | reverse complement strand
TGAGCTGGGCTCTGAGGGGAGTGAGTGAAGGCAGGAGGCCAGGGTCAAGAGAGCAGCCTTCCTGTCACTCATGTGCCAGAGGCGGGAATGAGTTTTATTGTGGAATCATTTTTTAATTGTGTCTAACTCTTTGTGACCCTGTTTGGGGTTTTCTTAGCAGAGATACTGGAGTATTTTGCCATTTCCTTCACCAGCTCATTTTACAGATGGGGAAACTGAGGCAAACAGGGCCAGGGACTTCTTCATGACCTGTTTGGGATTTTCTTGGCAGAGATATTGGAGGGGTTGTCCATTTCCTTCCTCATCTCATCCTATAGATGAGAAAACTGAGGCAGAGGTTTAAGTGACGTGCCTAGGATCACACAACTAGTAAGTGTCTGAGGCTGGATTTGAACTCAGGAAGATGAATCTCCCTGATTATCCAGTGCATCATCTTGACTAGGCTGGGGCATTAGTATGTAGAAGTGGGGAAGAGAGGGAGAGACCGGTGTAACCAGCCTGAAAAGAAAGACCAAACCCCCTCCCCAAATAGACAAAAAATACAAGGAAGGGAAGGAGACCTATATATAGATAATATTATAATTATGTAACAACATAGATAATTATATAGGCCTTTATATATGTGCTCCCCATAAATTATATAGATAATATTATAATTATGTAACAATATAGATAATTATACAGATTTCTATATATGTGCTCCCCATAAATTATATATATATATATATGTATATATATATATAATTATGTAACAATATAGATAATTATAGATCTCTATATATGTGCTCCCCATACATTATATAGATAATATAATTATGTAACAATATAGATAATTATATAGATCTCTATATATGTGCTCCCCATAGATAATATAATTACATAACAATATAGATAATTATAAAGATCTCTATATACGTGCTCCCCATATAGCTAAAGCCTCATTTACTAAGCTGGAGACTCCGAGCATTGCAGAGCACTCCCTGCCTACAAGGGGCTTGAGTTCTGCTGAGGAGAGCCAAGCAAGGGCCAGCGGTGGGAGGTAGCACTGGAGAGCACTGGAAGCTGAGGGGCTTGGCAGGAGTCACTGGCCTCTGGGAGAAGGCAGAGTTTGAGTAGAGTCTTCCAGGAAAAATGAAGGGACAGATGGGCTGGTTTTCTCTCTTCTCCACCTATTAAAGGAGAAATCAAGGCGCAGCTCGGCGGCAGAGTGGACAGAACAGCAGCCCTGGAGTCAGGAGTCCAAAATCGGCCTCCGGTATTTGTTTGCTGTGTGACACTGAACCCTGATTGCCTCAAAAAAAGAAGAAGAAGAAAAAAGGAACCAAGATTATTGTGCTGCTTAGGATAGGATTTATCGGGCAAGGAGGACTGAGGTCAATAACCAGGAAGTTGGAGGAGAAATGGAAGGAGGAGGGCAGTCCTTATAACCATGGAGGACAGTCAGTGCAAAGGTGTGGAGGGGAGAAATGGAATATTACAGGCCGGTGTAGCTGGATCTTCAAGTACATAAAGAGGAATAAACTCTTCAGAAGATGGGAGAGGGGCAAATGGTGTCATGAAGGTGGAAATAATTGTATTTTATTCTAAAGGTAATAGGGAGCCTTGGACATTCTTGAGCCAGGGAGTGACAGGTACTTAGGAATGTGTATAATAGTTGCGTGGAAGATGGACTAGTAGCCACAGACTCAGGGATGTTGGATTGGAAGAAGCCTCGAAGCCTTCTAGTTCATCTTTTCATTTTCTATGATGTGATAATAAGTGTCAGATCCTCTGCCTCCCAAACCAAGCAGATTTTTCACCAGACCATGTTATAACCTATAAATGTTTGGTTACTTAATTTTTTTTTTTGTTTTTTTCCTGAGGCAATTGGGGTTAAGTAACTTGCCCAGGGTCACACAGGTAGGAAGTATTAAGTGTCTGAGGCTGGATTTGAACTCAGATCCTTCTGACTTCAGGTGCACCACTGCACCATCTAGCTGCCCCTAGCCTATAAATGTTAAGCAGAGTTTACAGAAGACTCCCTTTATAAGTGCCAGGCCCAGGTGGTGGCTGAGTGAATGGATAACACTCCTGGATGCTTCAGTGTTTGCAACGAGTTTTATCTCCATGACTGCCTTGTGAATTAGGTGCTACTACATTTTAATTTCATTTTTATTTTTTTCCTTTCTTTTTTACTAAAACGTTTTATTTTCAAAACATATGCATGGGTAATTTTTCAATTTAGACCTATTACTGATAGAGGCTAGGGCATGGGATGAGAGAGATGTGATGGAGAAAAAAGAAAAAGACAAGATTTTGTCACTGGCCAAAGTGGCAAGTTCTGGCTGGCTGAGGGAGGCAGCGTCCTGGAGAGAAGAGGATGATTTCTAAGAACTTAACCTCTTCTTGGCTTCCTTGAGGTCCTCGCTAAAGTCCCACCTTCTGCAGGAAGCTTTTCCCAAGTCCTCACTCTCGGTGCTTTTGCTCCCATGGCTATCTCTCATTTACCCTGAGTATATCTTGTTTGTGTGGAGTTGTTGATATATATTCTCCCCCAGCAGGGAGTTCCCAGTGCCTGGTACTCAGTAGGCATGTCCTAAATGCTTGTCGACTGACTAATTTTAACATCCAATCATTTGCTCCATGAATCCCATCTTCTTTATTCCTTTTTTTATACTTTAAGATCCAGCTACACTGGCTTGTAATATTCCATTTCTCATTTCCATATCCCTGTCCCTGCCACATTCCTAAGGTACATGTCTGACAGGTCACTCCCTGGCTCAAGAGTCTCCAAGGCTCCCTATTTCCTTTAGGATAATCATGATAAAATAGCTTAGGGCATCTGGATTCAAATCCTAGTTTGCTGCCTTCTCTCGGCTTCAAGGGGGTTGGTATAGATGAGCTACAGTCCCTACTGAGTCTAAACCTATCATCCCTGCCACAGCTTGACTGGCAAAGCAAGGGATTCCCATTTTACAGATGGAACCCTTGAGGCATGGAGAAAAGGGATTACATAAGATTACATAGCCTCTAAACCAAGACATGCCCTTTTACTTCTTGGTGCTGGATACTCTATTGGTGTTACCTAGAAATGCTGATTTATTTTATATCCTGCAACTCTGCCAACACTGCTATTTCAATTAGCTTTTTAGTTGATTCTCCAGATAAACCGTGGTATCTACAAAAAGTGATACTTTTGTTTCCTCACTGCCTGTTCTAATTCATACAATTTCCTTTTCTCCTCTTATTGCGATAGCTAGCATTTCTAATATTATATGGCATAATAGAAGTGATAATGGACACTTTTAAAAAAAATAGTTTTTATTTACCAGATACATGCATGGGCAATTTTTCAGGCCTGACAATTGCCAACCCTTTTGTTCTAATTTTCCCCCTCCCTTCCCCCACCCCTCCCCCAGATGGTGGGTTGACCAATACATGTTCGATATGTTAAAAGTATAAGTAAATACAATCTATGTATATATGGATAACGGACACCCTTGCTTCACCCCTGATCTTACGGGGAAGGCTTCTAGATTTTCCCCATGACAGATAATGCTTGTTCATGGTTTTGGGTAGATCCTTATCATTTTGGGGAATAGTTACACAATAGATAAAGTGTCACCCTGGAATCGGGAAAATCCTTTCAAATTCTTTCTCAGACCCTTACCAGCTGTATGACCCTGAACGAGTCACTTCCCCCGTTTGCCTCAGTTTCCTCATCTGAAATTAAACTGGAGAGGGAAATGGCAAATCACCGTGATGTCCTTGTCAAGAAAAGCCCAAATGGGGTTATAGAGAGTAACATGACTCCACAACAATCGATCATTTTATGCTTTCGAATGTTTTTAATAGGAAATGGGTGTATGTTGTCAAAAGCTTTTTCTGCATCTGTTGAGATAGCGGCAGATTTCTGCTGCTCTTGTTAGCGATCCGGTCAATTGTGCTGCTATTTGATAGATACTGACCAGCCTGGGTGTAAGTGCCACCTGGCCGGGGTGTAGGATCTTGGCAACAGATTGCTGTAGTCTCTTGGCTAGTATTTTATTTAAAGTTTTAAATAAGTTTACTAAAATTACATTTTAAGTAAATAACATTTAAAAGCCAGCATTCGTTAGGGAAATTGTCTACTTTGGGGATGGGCACGAGGACTCAGGGCCTTTAGACTTCCCCGTGTCTGCTCCTCAGCGAGCCCGCCGGACTCCTGCCCCTGCTCCCGTCCCCCTTCCCTCGCCCGATCTGAGGACTCGCGGAGCCTCCCGGCCGGCCTCTGCCCCACGTGACTTTTCTCCGCGCCAGGAAGACCTGTCTCCTAGGTCTGGAGACTCTCGAGCCCTTACATGGAAAGCATTTAAATTAGCTGTGGGGGAGGGGCGGGGGTCACCCCGGTGATCCCACGAGGAACCCAGAGATTTGGGCGGGGCGCCTCGGGCGGGCTCCCGTTGCCAGGAAGCGTCTCCCCCTCAGGCTGGAGAGCCCCCGATAACCCCGTGGGAGCTGCAAACTCCATCCTCACCTTAGGCTGATAAGGAGGATGGGGAGGGAGGGCTGCGGGCGGGCGGGTAAACACAGCTGGCTCCATCCCTCCACCTGAACCTGCTGCCCTTCCCCTCCCCCTCCGAACTCCATCCTCCCTCAGCTGAGGAGGAAGCCGGGTGAGAGCCGTGAGGGCCAAATCCTAGGGCCAAAGTGTCCGGGGGGAGGGACTTAGAACAGGGGGTGTCAGGGGGGAGGGGACTTAGAACAGGGGGTGTCGGGGGAAGGGGACTTAGAACAGGGGGTGTCTGGGGGGAGGGGACTTAGAATAAGGGGTGTCGGGGGAGGGGTCTTAGAAGAGGGGGTGTCTGGGGGGAGGGGACTTAGAACAGGGGGTGTCAGGGGGGAGGGGACTTAGAACAGGGGGTGTCGGGAGAAGGGGACTTAGAACAGGGGGTGTCTGGGGGGAGGGTACTTAGAACAGGGGATGTCAGAGCCCAGAGCGACTTTAGAACCGGGGGTGTCAGGGCTGGGAGGGGCCTGAGAACAGGGGGTGTCGGGGGAGGGGACTTAGAACAGGGGGTGTCTGGGGGGAGGGGACTTAGAACAGGGGGTGTCTGGGGGGAGGGGTCTTAGAACAGGGGGTGTCAGGGGGGAGGGGACTTAGAACAGGGGGTGTCAGGGGGGAGGGGACTTAGAACAGGGGGTGTCTGGGGGGAAGGTACTTAGAACAGGGGGTGTCAGGGGGGAGGGTACTTAGAACAGGGGGTGTCTGGGGGAGGGACTTAGAACTGGGGTGTCAGGGGGGAGGGTACTTAGAACAGGGGATGTCAGAGCCCAGAGCGACTTTAGAACCGGGGGTGTCAGGGCTGGGAGGGGCCTGAGAACAGGGGGTGTCGGGGGAGGGGACTTAGAACAGGGAATATTAGGGGGGACCTCACAGGCCAAGGGTTTTGCACCCGGTGTCTATGATTTTTTTAAACATTGATAACTGTTTCAATTTCAGTTCCGTTTCCATCTTAATCCCGAGTCTCTGATTTTACAGCGTGATTTAGAGGGGGCCGTCACCTTTAAAGGCTCGGAGTACCGGCTTGTGTCCCGTTACCCGTGGGGAAGCCGAGGCTCCAGCGGCCAGCTTGAAGGGAGCGCCCCCTTCTCTGCCCTCCCCAGCCTCCCGAGTCCCGCTGGGCCCGCCCGCCCTCCTGACCCGCGGCCCCATAATCCGCTCGGCCGCGGGCTCGGCCGAAGGGGCTGCCGGGGCGGTTTCAACCTTGCTCCAGTTCGGATTCTGAGAAAGAGGAAGCGGGGCTTTGGCCGCCGGGGATTTATCGGGAGGCTGCCCCAAACTGTCGGCTCAGCGATTCTGTCTGGGGCCCCCTGGGAGGCGCTTGGAAAAGGGGGGAAGACCGGAGGGGCGCCCCCCAGAGCTGTGCAGTCTGAAGGGACCCCTTGCGGCCCGCGGCTTTGCTGGTCAATCTCGCCCCGGGGGGAGGGAGGGGACAGGCCGTTTGGTGTTGGGGGGTGAGTGATGACTTCTAAGTGTTACTTAACCCATGGAGGAAGTGAAAGTCAGGCAGGGGGTGGGGGAGGGAATAAGGTTCCATACACCCCCCGACCCCCGAGCCCGGGGTTGGTTCCTTAGCAGGAACCCCCAGAGGTCACGGTTTGATCCAGGGTTGAGACCGGACTGGAGGGTGATGGTGCTTGATGGGAAAGACCTCGGAGGCCCTGAGAGATGCCGTGATTTAACTGCCCTGGGAGCCGGCCTCCACGGACCTCCCTGCCTCCTTAAGACTTCTCTGGGACCCCAGAGATCCGCGGTCACACACGACTTCCTTCTGGTTCTTCCCCACTCCAACTGACCCTTTAAAGACTTCAGTGCCTTCCAAGCATTTTCCTTTTAACACTCCCCCTTGATTTAGGGAATAGATGATTATGATCCCCACTTTACACACGAGCCGAGACTCAAACTGGCCCGAGGGGAGCTACAAAACGTCAGAACTTCGAGATTCAAATGTGGGGTCCCTATCCCCAAGTCCAAGGCGTTTACTGCTGCCCAACGTGGCTCCTGCTCAACTACATAATCTCCGAAGTGGACGAGATTTAAGAATACCGTACAAGGGACCCTCAGCCTCTAGGGACTCTTTATGACACCTTTTGGGATTTTTTTGTTTTGTTTTTGAGGCAATGGGGTTAAGTGACTTGCCCAGGTTCACACTGCTAGGAATCCATTAAGTGTCTGAGGCTGGATTTGAACTCGGTTCTATCCACTGAACCATCATCTAGCTGTTCCCACCTTGGGATTTTCTTAAGGGTGATTTGCCATTTCTTTCTCCAGCCCATTGTACAGATGAGGACGGAGGTAAATGAAATAAAGTATCTTGCCTGGGGTCACCCAGCTGGTAAATGTCTGAGGCCAGATTTGGATTTAGAAAGCGGAGTCTTCCAGATTCCCAGCCCAGTGCTCTATCCACTGCACCAGCTGGCTCCCTGCCTTCTTCATAGTGTCTTCAGAGTCCTGGCATTCTAGAGACCATCTCCATTCCCCCCCTTCCCATTTTCGGACAAGGAAGCCGAAACTCGGGGAACAAAATGAATTCCTTGAGATAACAAAGGTAGCAGAGCTGGAACTCGAGCCCAGGTTCTCGAGATGAGGTATGCTTCTCTTTCAGCAAAAGCTAAAGAATGAGTTCAGTTGTTTGTTTTATCTGACTCTTCATGACCCCAAACAGGCAAAACAAGGTTAAGTGACCGACCCATAGTCACACCGATTGACAAGTGTCTGAGGCTGGACTTTAATTCAGGCCCTCCTGACCGTTCCCAGTGTTCTGTGCAAAATGTCAACCCCTGACCTGTCTGAGAGCAAAACCCACTGGCTATCCAGTGGGATTGTAGTGGGATTGTAGACTCGGGAGCCCTTGGGATGGCAGGGAGAGAAAGGTACATGAAGGGGCGGAGCTTTCCATCCCTTCCTAAACCAGCTCCCACAAGGCGTCAGGTCAGCCGCAAAGCCTGCTTGAGTTTGAAAATGGCACTCAGGGTCAAGTTCAGCCCTCTCCATAAAACCCCAACTAAGAATGTATTGAAGCACAGGACAAGGCAAAGCCCTCTAGCTCTCTCCTCCCAGACCTGTCCAGCCTTCCACGACTCAGAAAGTGACCCCTGCAGGCCATCATGGGAGAGCATTTTTTTTTAAAGTAGCCTGAGGTGTCCCTTCATATAGGGATTTGGCTGTGAACCTATAACTGGTTCTGTAAAAAAAAAACTTATTCCCCCCCCAATTACATGGAGAAACCATTTTAACATTCATCTTAAAGAAATTTTACATCTAAATTCTCTTCCTCCCCTCTCTCCCACTGAGAAGACAAAGCAATTTGCAATCACTTTTACAATGCCGTCTTGCAAAACGTTATTTCCATATTAGTCACGTCCACAACTTTTCTTTTGTACCATGAAACCCTCAGTGAGGTGTAATGTTGCTGTGATTTGGAGCATACCTTCACCCTGGAAGGAAATGGTACATTTCAGTTAGACTTTAGTGAAAATAAAGATGGACCGTATAGATTTTTTTCCCCTCATCCAAGTTTATGGGATCCCTGAAAGCTTTTTATGGACCCATTAAAGGTCGCTGAGCCTCAGGTTAGAAACACCTGACCTAGAATACCATAAAATCCTAGGACTTAAAGCTGGGAAGGACCTTAGTGGTCATCTCATTAAAATTCTTTTTATAGAGAGGGAAATGGGGGTCTCACAATTTGAAGTCTCATAAACCAGCTCGTCTGTTCTGACCCCACTCCACTTTGCAGAATGTAACATTGAGACGCAGATTGGGGAAATCACTTTCTCAAGAGTGTATCATGGACATATAAAGTTTAGGGGCTTATTTTTGGGGGGAGAGGAAAAGATGAAACCCAGAAGGACCTCACCAATCATCAACAAGCATTTATTAAGTGCTAGGACGTGTGTTAAGCTCTGGGATACAGAGAAAGTCAGAAACAGTCAAACACAGCTCAGAAATCCTTTTCCATGGTTTTTGGTTTTTTGGTTTTTTTTTAAGTCAGTTTCTCAGCTTTCCGGTTCTTGCAGAGCTTGGAAGAAAATAATTAAGAAATGAGGCTGGAAAGATCAGCTGGCAGCAGACTGTGGAAGGCCAGGTCTTTACGTGGTAAGAGGGAGCTGCTGAGAATCTTGATCATCTGCTGGAAGGATTAAGTGTGGCAAATCAGAAGCATCGTTGTCCACAGATCCAGCTTTGGAACCTGGAAGGCCTGTGGTTGAGCCTGGCCTGTGGAGCATTCTGGATGTGTAGTCTTAGAGGAGTCACTTACATTTTAAAAGATTAAGTTGGAACGGACACCTGCCTTGGTGGAGGGAATTTCCTCGCCCTGGAGTTTTCCACATCAATGAAATCAGACCTTACCTCTAAGTGCCAGGTTTTGGGGTACAAAGCCAACTCTGCTGCAAGGAGCAGGTCCCCGCTAGGTGAGCCGGCCCTGCCGGTCCGTCTGCTTCTCAGGCATTCTATGCGGGAGAAGCTAGGGCCTGAGGTCATCTTCATGTCTATGATCTTGTCTGATTCTGTGTGATCTTGGACAACAAAACGGATCTTTCAGGGCCCCTCTAGAAAATCCTCCAAGATCCCTTAAACCAGCCCTGATGGGGATCGGGCAGGAGGCGGCGAGTATGGCTCTTGCCGGCCTCCGTTAAGGCCGAATAAATCCCCCTTCTGCAGGATGCCCTCCCCGCCCCCTGAATCCCAGGGCCTTCCTGTCCTTCCTGCCTGGTTCGGTGGGCATGCTTTCTGCCCGGTGGTCTGCCCCTCAGACCGTAAGCTCCGGGGGACACTTAGCCAGTGGCTGGCACACAGTAGGACCTTGATGGTAATGTTATGTTTATTGTGGACACTGATGAAGGGGACGTCTGGAGCCATCAGTGGACCCCAGGGCTGGTGGGTTTGCCACGGACATTAGTCTTTCACAGAATAGACTGAGGGTCAGAAGGGCAGACCCCAGACACGGGGAGAAAAGCAGTGGAGCCAGGATTCAAAACCTGGTCCTGTGTCCCAATCCAGCTTTCCCACTGCCTCCGGGCAAGCGTGTATCAAGCACATACTGTGTTCGGGCCCTTTTCGGTCATGTTCCACTCTCCCCGTTTCAGGGCCTTCTTGGCAGAGACCGGGCCGGTTTGCCATTTCCTTCTCCAGCTCGTTTTAGAGGCAGAAAACGAAGGGCCCAGGGTTCCACAGGCTGGATTTGAACTCGGGTCCTCTCCTTCAAGACTGGTGTGGTGTCAGATGAGGGGAATTGGAGACAAGATGGCTTTATTGAGGCGAGGAGCGAGTGGCTCTCACTGCCACTGAAACTTTGCCTGGAAGGAGCTCCTCTGCTCCCCTCCCGTCCTGGGGCCCTTTCTTGCTTTAAAGTCCTGCTCAGTCTTTTCCTTCTCCAGGCCCTTCCTGGGCTCCCTGGCTGCTAGTTGGGGGCAGACTTTCTGTATTTATGCTTTTATTTGTAGACTTTGGGCAAAGTTTCCTTTTCCCTTTATCCTGAGGCCCAGCGCCTGGGCATTGAGCAGGTTTGTAATAAATGCACGCCAGTTCTCCGGAGGAGCTGGCTTAGTGCATTGCTGGCCCGGCAGCGGGGGCACAGGGTGCCCGGCGGGATGAGCAGTTGCCTCTGTTGGACTGCTTGCTTCGTTTCCTGGCTGGTAAGCAGCGAGGGGCTTGGTGTGCGGGGCTCCGGGGGAGGCGGCCGGCCCAGAAGCCCAGAGGTGGGAAGAATGGGGCCGTTGTCCCGGGCTGCTTTGGCAGTTCCCCAGGTACTTAGAGGCTGAACGGAAGGAGATACAAAATCTCTGCTGCATCTGGGGTTTAGGCCCAGCACCCTGAGCTAGCCCTGGAGGCCGGAGCAGGGGGGGTGCCCAGGGCTGCCCTCCCCCTCCCCAGAGCTGGCAGAGAAAGCGTCTGAGCTCAGAGGAAGCATCGGCGCAGGAGATTACGGATTTAGGGGCAGAGTTCTTGGAATGTTTCCCCCTTCTGTTTCTAATCCTCTCGAGTATTTAGTACACGGCTCCATCTGGATGGGGAGGGGGCAGGGAGCCGGCCGGGAGGCACCATGGAGTCCTTCCCACCCCGCTCCCACCCAGGCCGGCCAGGGGGCTGAGGCATGACCTGCAAGGCCAGTAGAACCCCTCTCCCTAAGGGAGAACTCTCGGGGATCGGTTACGAGGAGACGCCCCCTGCAGCGATCCTGCGGGGCTGTACAGCTTATAAAGGGCACCGCCTGGCTTTGGACTCCCAATCCCTTCCCCCTAAGGCTCGATCAGGACTTCGCTTTCTGGGCGTGAGTGCCGGCACCCGGGGTCTGGATCCCCAGCTCTGCCCTCTCCCACTATCACACGATTGCTTTTGAGACAGACAGCCTCGGGTGAGCCTGAATGGACACGACCGGGCCTTTCCTGCAGGTCCCAAGGGCTGGGCCCTGCCCAGGCAGAAGCTCCCACTCCAGGTCTGGGGCTCCAGAAAGGGGGGAGAGGGAAGGCAACTGGCAGGAAGCGGCAGCGGGTCTGAAGTCCCAGACTCCCGCACGCCGGCCCAGGTCGGCTCCGAGGCTGGGGCCCTGGACAAGTCGGCTGTCTGTGCCTTGGAGCTTCCCATGCTCCCGTGACCAGTCTGCTCCGCCAACCGAGCCCACTTTTGGGGGGTCTCGGGAAAGGGCCGGTGACTTACTACAGGTGGGGAATGAGGCGAGCGCCCGTCAAAGCTGCCTCTTGGATTATGGGGCAGGGAGAAATCAAAACGGAAATTGGAAAGCCCCTGGAAAGGGCCCTTGGGAGGATAATCTGAACAGAGCAGAATCCCTGGAGGTTCCCAAGGCCCGGCAGCCCCGACTCAGACCCGACCCCCCCCCCCCCAAGCTGGGCCTGGGAAATTGTCAGGCTTGGGATCAGCTGACTTCTCGGTTCTTATCGGGTCGCCCCCCTTCACCCCCATCTCTCTTCTCAGCAGATTTCACTTGTCTTATGACCCTGGAGAAATCTTATAATCAGAGAAGGAAATGTAGATGATAAAGAGAGGAAGGAGGGGGGGAGCAGGGAGAGATTGGGGGGGCGGGAGAGGGGGAGGGAAGGCCGTGTTCTCATTCACGTTACCTTCTGCTCCGGCCTGTCCAAGGGGACAGCCCCCGGCCTGGTTCACGGGGCCCAGGATAGGATCCCATCTTCCTTCTGCAGACGAGGACACTCGAGGCTCAGAGAAGTTAGCAGCAGGACCCGACCGCTTCTCCGAGACTGGAAGCTCTGTGTGTGAAGGCCAGCCCACCCTTCCCAGGGCCTTCCGGCTCCTTCCTTCCTCCCCTCCTGCCCCCTCCAGGGGAGCCTTCCCAGAGGGCTGTCCCCCTGGACATAGTGCTTCCCTATCGCCCTGCGAATTGAGAGCTGGGGCCTGAAGTCACAGAGATCCAAGTTCAAATCCAGCCTCCACATTTAACTATGACCCTAGGGCAAGTGACTTGTCAGTTTGCCTCAGTTTCCTCATCTGCAAAAGCAGCAAACCGCTCCAGTCTCTGCCAAGAAAACCCCAAACTGGCCCCAGGCGATCAGACGGGACTCAATGACCACCCCCCCATAAGGAAAAACCCTTTAGGACACAGTAAAGGCAGCATCTGCGCGAGGCTCCTCCCATTCTCCCTCCCACACTTGACTGCTTTCTGAACGTTTCTGTTGGTGCCATCTTCTGGCCTCCCACTGAACGCCAGCCCTCTGCAGCTGGGCTCATCTTCTTCAGGGCTTGCTGACAGTCTCCCCTGGGGGGGCCAGCCCAAGAAGCTGGAGCTCTAAGATGACCCTGGGCACGGGTGCAACAGCCCATCCCGTGAGGGGTCCGGAGAACAGGGCAGGACTGCTGGCTTTTGAAAGGGCCTCAGAGTTGGCCCCTGAGGGGTTTGAGAATAAGATTCGCGCCCCCCCCCCCCTTTCCCAGGA
This sequence comes from Sminthopsis crassicaudata, assembly GCF_048593235.1. Classification (NCBI taxonomy): domain Eukaryota; kingdom Metazoa; phylum Chordata; class Mammalia; order Dasyuromorphia; family Dasyuridae; genus Sminthopsis; species Sminthopsis crassicaudata. Next base: position 30,172,486 of record NC_133617.1, on the reverse strand, counting down.
AGACACCCATGGCAGGGAACAAAGATACCTTAGGTGGCAGAGGTAAATGGAGAATAAAGGCCATCGTGGGCCGGGGGGAAGAGGCTGAAGGCATCTGGGACTCTGCCCTGGGCACAGGCTCCCTGACCCTCCCTCTGACTATCCGGGTCTGTCCCTTCGGGCACCTCACTCCGCTGACTGGGTGAGCCCAAGAGAAGGCAGCTCTCCCTCTGGAGAAGTAAGAGGTGAGGGTGGGAGGGACAGGTTCTCCGGGTCCGCGGTTCTGGAATGGCGGAGCAGGCCCATCACCACTCATCGCTTCTCAGGAACAGTGGGAAGGAGGGGGGTTCTGTAGCATCTTCTAGGCGGGTGCCCAGGGAGGACCACAAGCCCCAGGGCCGTTTTAGCTCAGGAAGGGAAGCCCCCCCCCCCCCCCCCGCCAGCCACAGGCCACATTCGGTACCCCCAAGCACACCATGGCCCGATGCTCCCTCCCCAGCTTCCTGTCATTCCCTACTCCTTCCTTCCAGATCTGCTTATGTCTCTGCGGGGGAGGGGGGTCAGCAACCACAATTCCAAGCCCCTTTGTCCCCCTCCTCCCACCTCCAGATTTTTCATCTCCTCCTCTCTAATCCTTCCAAGCTCTCAGCCCCTCTGTAACAGCCCCCCTGGCCCTTGGGATGGGGAAGGCATGGCAGTGGTGTCCTGAAGGAAAATTTGGTTTAAAAGAGACAAAAGTCATCTCAGATCCTTGCACAAGATTTATTGGATTGGTCAGCCCCACAAAAGGTCAAATCCAAGCTGTGCCCCTTCCTTGTGGGACCTTGCGTCCTCTGCAACATGGAGGCAACTGGGCCGAAGGTGGCGTTGCAAAGGACCTCGCTGCCCGTCCACCCCCCGCACTCCAGAGCTCCTCCACGGCCCACCAGTGTTCTTTCCGCCAACCCGGAGCGTCGTGGGGGAGGCAGATGGACAAGAGAGCCACAGGGGCAGGAGGGAGACAAGGGGAGGACAGAGCTGCCAGGGAGAGAGCGAGCACTGGGGCCTGAGGGGCCAGAAAAGCCTCAGCCCGGGCTCCCCTGAGGACCGAGTAACCTCCACAGGAGGGAAATCTGGTTTTGTTCTGACTGGCTCACATCCCCTTTTTTGGTTCAGGGATGAGTCACCAGCTTCAGCCCAGGAAGGAACTGCTCTATTCTGTGGGGACACGGCTCGACTTCGGGTGGGAGTGCAGGGTTGGGACGAGGAGAAGAGGCACATGCTCTGAAAAGCACCTCAGTGACTCGGGGGTCCCCTCAGGGAGAACCGCAGGGGTCGGGGGAGACAGAGACACCGGCGCCCCACGGTGGGGACTCAGAATGATGGAAGTAGCCAAGCCCTCCTTGCTACAAGACCTATTTGGCGGAGTCCCAGACTGGGGGTGCCCCCAGCTCCACGGGTAGTGTAGGAAAGCAGCCGCCCCTCGGGCAGAGACAGAGGCAGTGCCTGCCTGTCTTAGCGCTCGCCAGTCCTCGTGCTCCCCTCCCAAGACGGGCTCTGAACCCCAGGAGGGCAGCGGCCCCAGCCAAGGCAAGCGGTCAGGGAACGTCATCTGCGACGGGCGCTTTGATGGGCGGCCAGGCCAGGGCCCGGGCCCAGCACCTCCACAGCCCCCTTAGCTCCAGCTGAGAAGGAGGTTGGCTAAGGGAGCTGCCCCGGGGGCGGGGGGATGGAGCACCAGAAGTGACTGGACCCATGCAGGCCAGCAGGCCCCATGCCCAGCCCGTCTGCACCCCTCCTGCTGACTCAGAAGCAATTGCTTGCACATGTTGGGCCTGCGATGTCATTCCAGGGCTGTCTAGAAAGAAGCTGCAGGAGGGAGGGGGTGGCTGGCCGCTCCCTGACAGAGCCCGGGGGCCAGCAGGAACGGCTCATTCTGGAGGTACCTGGCGTCGAGGAGGCGGTTGGGTGCTCGGTAACCGGACGACAACCTGTTTTTGTTCCACAGGGTTCAAAGCCCAAATTCCAGGCTGCTTGTTCTTCCATTCACGAGATCCGGAGATGCACCCGACTAGAAATGCCCGACAACCTCAACACCTTTGTCCTTAAGGTAAGGGCCTTCCGGCAGCCTCCCTTGCCTCCCTTCCCACGGGCTGTCCCACCCGCTCCCCGGAGCTGGGCCCTGAGCTGACCGTACTCTTCTCGGTTCCTCTGCCTCCAGGTGAATAATTTAACCGACATCATCTTTGAGACAGGAGATGAGCAACAGCTGAATTCCTGGACCACCGAGATCAGAGAATGCATGAGTCGAGGGTAAGATTTTGGGGGAGGGGTACGAGTCTCCTTTCTTCCCCAGTCCAGAAGCAGCGACCCATAATGCCCTGCTTGTCTCGTGGCCCAGAACCATGCAGTCCAACTCCATTCAGTTCTTGGGGGCCGATGCGATCCCCTTCTCTTCTTTCACCCAAGACAGCAAAGAGGGCAACCGTCTCCTCTTCATGGGGAGAAGGGATCAGCGGATGACCCTGGTTCTCGACCCCAGCTGTTCCTGCTGGCAGCAGGCTTCCGGGGGTTACCCGAGTGGGACACCCACGTCTGCCAGGCACATCTGGGAGGGCAGAGTCAGAAGCGCCCCCCTAGCCGCAGGAAGGTCCTTCCAGGGAGAGGCAGGGGCTGGCAGGGGAACTAACCCTTCTCTCCTCCTTTGCAGCAGGTTAGAAGGAGCTGAGCCAGAGTCACCCTTCCCCTCACTTCCAGACCCTGGAATTACATCCAACTCCCCCAGCGGGAGCACCGACTCCCTTACCCAAGGTAAAGGTCCTAGACTGACGGCTGCCCTGAGAACACAGTGCGGGGCAAAGCCCTCTGGATCCCCCTCTCCTATGCCCGGTCCTTAGAGAAAAGTCTCTCTCCCCGAAGGCAGAGCGCCAGGCCCGCCTCAGCCTTACCCTCTTGGCTCCACTAGGTGCCTCACCTGGCGGACTCCTTGACCAGGCCTGTCAGAAAACAGAGCACTTCCTCTCCTGCTATCCCTGGTTTCACGGCCCCATCTCCCGGGTGAAGGCGGCTCAGCTGGTGCAGCTGCAGGGCCCCGCAGGGCACGGCGTGTTCCTGGTCCGGCAGAGCGAGACCCGGCGCGGAGAGTACGTCCTCACTTTCAACTTCCAGGGCAGAGCTAAGGTAGGGGGCGAGGCGGTCTCGGTCCAGGTGGGAGGAGGCGCGGGGGGACCCGTCCCCCGGACAAGGGCCTTCCTGTGCTCAGCCCCTGTCCCCTCTGCCCTCGTGCTCCCCGACAGCATCTGCGCCTTTCGCTGACCGAACGAGGGCACTGCCGGGTGCAGCACCTGCACTTTCCCTCCATCGTCGACATGCTGCACCACTTCCAGCGCTCCCCCATCCCCCTCGAGTGCGGGGCCGCCTGTGACGTCAAGCTCTCCAGCTACGTGGTGGTCGTCTCCCAGGCTCCAGGTGAGAGGCCGTAAGGGTGACTCCTAGGGATCCCGCTGGGTGAACCGAGGGGGTGGCTGCCATCCATCAGGGCCACGGTTCCCACTCTCGTCTCTCTTGTCTCCCAGGTTCAACCAGCACAGCTCTGTTCCCTTTCTCTGTCCACCGCTGGAGCTCTGACCTGGGCCTCCCTCACCTGAGCGCCTCCGGCTGTCCCCACACGCTTCTCCCCGAGGACCTCCCGCCATCCAGGTCCTCTCCCTCTGAGCAGATCTTCCACCTGCTGCCTCCCCCCGAGGAACTAGCCAACAGCCTACGGCACATGGACCAGTCGGCAGACCCCGCCGGCCAAGCCCGGGACTCCGATTACGAGATCGATTCCCCCAGCAGGGGTCACCTGCGGGCTATAGACAATCAGTACACGCCTCTCTGAAGGGCGCAGGTGGCCCGACCTCACAGAAGCCACGGGCACTTTGACCTATAGAGTTGGGGCCTTCTGAATGTACCTCTTTATCTTTCTGTGGGTCCTGCCGCAGTCTGGAGGCCTCCCTATTGTTCTTACTCCACGATTTTCTAATCTGTTTACACAAGTCATTGCTGTTGAGTTGCCCATACCCACAATGCTCTCAAGTGCTGAAGGGGGAGTCTGGGAGGGTCCGCCCCCCCCACTGTCCCCCCACCCATCATGGCTGCACCCAGGAATCCAGAGGCGGGGGCAGAAAACATACTTCTTTTCAGGAACAAATTTCTAGTAAGTGGGTCAGGAAACCCTAAACACTAATGCCCCAAGATACAGATTGAGGACCCCCCCCCCATTTCAATAGAAACTCATGTCACCAAGAGGAAAAGATGGGACAACCATGTCTCCTGCCACAACCTCTACCTGCGCTCTCAAGAGTGAAGGGCAAGTTTGAGTTTACATGGAAAGTTAACAATGAAAACAAAAAACAAGTTTTGTAACCTCGGATTCATTCCTAAAGGAGGTTTTTAACCTAAACGGTTGCTTGCTTTTCATTGCACTGTTTAGACTTTAAAAAAAAAAAATGCTATCACTGCAAAAGTTCCTGTGGGTCCAGGCCCGAATGGGCGTGCTTTGGTCCCCTAATAATTCTCGAGAAAAACCACCATTCCAAAAATAACAATGGGGTGCCCTTAGAAACAAACTGCAGAAAGCGAAATGTGTCATGTCTTAAGGGAAACAATTTTTGACGCCTTGGGAGGACAGTGATGAAGAATTCTATCCTGGTGCCTTATTTAAGAACTGGACTCTGGCTTCTGTTAACTTCTTGCTGGGCATTAGTGGGGAAGAAGGGAATCATGATTCCCAGACCCTTCTGAATGAAATTCTTCACTTTAGGTGTAGGGGGATACCCAAAATACTCCTAGCTCTGGTAGTTGTTCCAATGATTCCATGAATGAGTTATTTTTATTATGGGACCTAAAGTGGAAGCTAGGATTTCAGGGCTATGGCCAGTAAGACTGTGTAGCGTATTCAGTGTTTAATAAACTTCCTGTTCTGTTTGCAAGCCAGCCAATCACTGCTTAAACTGGTGTGTGTTTGTGTGTGCGTGTGCATGTGTGTGTATGTGTGTAGAGAGACACATAAAACAGAAAGACACTCATACACCTCTCCACCTCAGTGAGATCTGAAAAGTTCTAGCCTTCCCTTTCATCTCCCGGACAATCCTCAAGGCTCACAAAACCTTAGCATGGAAACACAGACACAAAGATGACGGTGACTCTTACGACCCAGCCTTCAGACAAGCAGACACCTTCTGATGCTACTTTTCTTCTCAGAAGCTGAAATCAAACATGGCTACACATTCAACACATGCAATTTTGTACATCTACACATGCTGGAGCTGCTTTGAGAACAAATTCTGGCTGATTTTATGGAATTCCTCATCATTACCGCTTTCCTTTAACACCAGGTCGTAGGAGAGCAATTTGGAGAATGATTTGGTAAGATTCAGGGCCCAGCCATTAGCCAGCCTGATTAATAATCCCAAGTTTAGCTCTAGGGTTGCTAGGAGCCAAGTGCTACAGAAATGCATCTCATCGTTATCACTTTCATCAGAGTGAGGATTAAAGTAGCACCTGGCTGCCCAACAGCAACAAGGGACCCCTCTGGTCCCAGCCACTGCCTGTCAATTCCCGATTAGAAGAAAAGGAGATCTGGGCTTCTGTTTCCAACCTCTTCTTTCTATCGACAGCTCAGTACTACTTTATCAACATGATCAAAAGCTCTAGGCAATGTTTCCAGGCAGAGTGAATAATGGGACAGCTTGGAAGCCAGGAAGGCCCGAGTTCATGTCCTGCCTCAGACACATGCTGGCTGCGTAATCCGGGACAAGTCACGTCCCTCCTCAGGGTTCAAGGCAGAGAAGGTGCCGACTTCTCCCCTTGTAAAACATTAAAGGTGGAGAGGTCAGGGAGGTTGGGCAGGGATTGGGCAGCTGCCACCACGTTAGAGCAGCCCTCTGAAGGCAGGCAACTCACGCCAATCCCTTGTACTTCTCCTCTGCACCTCCACCTTAGAGAATGCAAGGACAGAGATGGGCACTTAGAGCACATTTTCCTTCCCAGAGGGTAGGCCCTCTCGCCCAAACGTGCCCAAGCCAAAGAATTCAAACTCTCCTTTGTCTGAAGGCTCCCTGATTAAATGACTCAAATGCATTATCACACAAACAGCGGGTTTTGGCGACACTAAATCGCTGCCTTCTCTCTTCTACAACACTCCCATGTGGAGGAGACGGGAAGAGGACTGGAAGACAAGGCGGCTGCCTCGCCCCAGTGGTTTGCACAGCATTCTCCTTCCCTACAGGGAAGCCTTCTCTGTCGCTCCTGCCATCCATATTATCACCATCAAGTCTCCTTCCTCAAACCACCTGTACTCTGAGCAACATAATTCTTGATGAACCACAAATCAAACCATCAACTTGTTTCAAGATCCCTGCTAAAGATGAGTTTCACATTTCTGAGAAGTTTCCAGCGCCTAAGTCACTGCTCTTTCCAGTTTTCCTAACCACAGCGAAAAGAATCATTTCAGTACCAGTTACCTTTTGTCTCCCAACACCATCATTCCCAAATCTAGCCTCTATCTGGACTAAGACTGGACAGAGAAATCCAAAAGAAAAGAAAAATCATCAGCACCAAAGTAATTAAGCCCACTAACCTGCCTTGAATTCTAGACCAGCAAATAACTCCGCTGCCTCTGTTAATTTCTGGACCCTGCGGTAGAGAGGAATAACAACCATTTTTAATACTGTGGACCAGAGCACTGTTTTTTATATACCAATTACTTAGCTTGCAAAATTGCCATAGATGGTTCCATCCTAAGCCATTGCCTCCATGCTGTCTGCCCATGGCTCGTTATATTCTCCACAGATGTCAGCCGGCACCCCCTCTCACTACCCCCCACCCCAAGCAATGGGGGCTCAACAGTATCCTTAGTCATTCTCAATCAATGTGCATTTTCAATCCAGCATTTGTTTGGCTAGAATGAGTAGTGCATTCTTTTAGGTATAAAAATGTACTTTATGAAGACACAGAACGTAGATTCATCTTGTATCTTTAGAGCTTTTGGTCTATTTGCCATGTACTTCACTACTTCTGTGGGAGAGGTAGGCCCACATGACATCTGCAATGACAGAACAGGCCCCGGGGGAAGCATGGATGAACTGTAATCAAATAACTTATTCTGGAATGGAGCAGATTCTGCTATAATAATATACAAACTGCTAAGTGAATTAAAAACCGTTTTCAGAAGCTCGCTCGCTCTCGTCTCTGAGTACCCTAAGTGCTCTCATTCTTGGTCTTGTGGTTTTCTGTATGAAATCCACACACTGACAACACGCTTGCTTTCTTCAGCCTCTTGCCACATGACCTGGCAGAGTCAATATGAGCTCAAAAGCCTCCATCAACAGGCCAGTCAAGGCTCACGAGCAGCCTTGTGCCCCCCCTGCTGGCAGAGTAGCTCCAGACACCCAAGGCTGGAGCCCCGCTGCGGAGGGCGGCCAGCCTGGGCTCAGGAATCCCTTTGCTCCTGAGGGGACGGGCTGGGTTCCACTCGCTAGGGGACAGACAGCCTTCTTCCTTGCAGCAGGCACACCACATTCCTCTAAGCCACCAGAAAAACCATCTTGCCTTTGCATTTCTCAAACCAGGCTATGTCCTAAGCTCAGAAAATGGCATGATCAATACTAAAAGGGAAGAAAACAGATTTAGCAACTTTCTTTTTTAAATGGTAAATCAGATTAAAGATCGTCTACTAATCATCCGTCCTATATTAAGCTAAGATGATAATCCACTACAGTAAAAGTAGCTTATACAAACACACATTAACTTGTATCAGTTTTTAAAACTTTTTTATTTTTAAATTTTTTTTTAGTTTTTATTTTATATTATCTACAAAGTAAAAGTGTTTTCCCTTAACTTAAAAGTAGCACCACTGCCTGTTGACAGTGATCACCTCATCAAACTTGATTTATAAATAATAATCCATCAGTTTGACGATAAGAATTTACTGAACCTTTTTCAAGTTTAGTAAAAGGGGCTTTCCAAGTCTTGATTTTTAGCGGTAATAGCAGCAAGAATCACTCGTTACTTCTTTTGCTAGCTGATGAGTTCATGACTTTGAAGGGTCATTAGAAAATAAATAACTTCCAGTTTTCAGCAAGCAGAGTTGGGGCACTTGCATGGAATTACGGGATACCCGCAAGGGCCTACATGCCTCTACTCAGTCCAAATGTCTTCCACTGCAAGGTGAACTGTTAGCATTCCTATTGGATGTTACGAGAAATCAATTTTAAAAAAAAATGAAATGAAATTCTAGTTTTCTGTGCTTCCAGTTGGTAGAAGCAGTAGAAGGGAGGAGGGAATTTGGCCTTTTGCTTCCTCCAGGGCAGCCTTACAACTGCTGTTGGTGGTGGGCTTGTACTGTAAAAAAGAAGAGTGAATATTTAAACAGAAAACTGGCAGGACCGCACAAATTTCTCTAATGTTTTGGCAACACATACAGCCTCATGCTATCCTTAGAATATCAGCTTAAACCAAAAAAAAAAATCAGGTTTTCTTTTTCCCTCCCACCTACACCAAGGGGTAAACTGGTCAAACTGGCAAATACACCTTTTCATATAATACTCCAAGGACGATTTTCAAGTTGCTCATAGGAAAAGGAGGAAGGGGAAGCCACGTTTACCCCCAATTAGCCAAGCACTAGTATTTACTTTTGGATTAAAAAGGTTAGACTGTGAAATATTGCCATAGCAGCCATCAAATAGTAGAGTCCACCCTTAGGGATAAGCTCCAGCCCTGCGCTCGGAATCAAAGGACAACACACAGACCTCTCCAACTGTGACTTTCCAGAGGTGGCCTGACTTCCGACTAGGCTAGATCAACCCCCCTCCCCATGCCACGTTGTTGGAATTCAGGAAGAAAACTACTGCTCTGCGGCTCACTGTCATAGCAAGGAAGGCCAACACAGTCCAATGCGTACGCCAGCTACCCAGAATGCTGCTGCTACCAATCCAGACCCTATCCGCCCTCCCTACAGAGAACACGCCTCCTCTTCTCCTTGACATCACAGCCACGAGAATCCAGGAGCTTCACACACTGACCGATCTGGCCTAGTCTCAAACAAGATCTGAAGCGTTCACTGTCATTCAGCATTCGAGTCAACGGTTTGCGGTGTATCAGCCCCTACACACACACGCCTCACCTGAAGGGTGCGTCATATAAGGGAAATGCGCTGTTGTCGAGACTGGAATGGGCTGTAGTGCACTTTGAGCGATGGCGGCCTGGGGACCGCCAGGTGGCTGAGTCGTCATTAGCATCATTGGAGCATGAGCAGTTGGATGAGAAGGAACCATTCCTGACTGTACATGAGCCTGAAACAAAGAGCTCATTTACGCAAACAGGCAACATCTTTGGCTTAAACAACATGTCAACTGTGTTCTCATTTTGCGGAAGACTGAAGGGCACTGAGGGCCTACTTTCTCGAGGTGGGCTCCCTATTTAGTTACAGTTGACTGAGGAGCAAACATCCTCCAACCGCGGACAGAATTCTACCGATACAGAAGAGCACGCACCAAAGAGCTCTGGATGAAACTCGGGGCCGAGACATCCCGGACCTCTCCTAGCCTGACTTTCCGCACAGATCTGACCGTCTGGATCCTAGGTTCACGATACTGTCAAGGAGGAAAGCCTTTCACAAAAGGCAGCAGTGTGAGGGATGATTGGAGCTTTCAAAGTTACTACACGGCAAAGGCACAAATCGAATACCGACAGGTAGTGACAACTAAGCTAAAGACAACATTTTGCTGAAGGAGAACATCTTACAGTAAACTAGTCAGAGATTTATCGCTCAGGGTTCTTCAATTCTCTAAATGCACACGTAGCTTCTCTTTCTCCTTCTAGTCTCTGACCACGGTACCTCCTTACTACTCACAAACACCTCCACGAAGGGCAGGCAAGAGGAATTAAAGAACACTTCAGCAAAGTCTGTTTTACTGTTGCTAGCAGCTTTGCTGAGACTGAATGATGGGAAGTGGAAAAGATTCTTTGGTCTTATGTGACTGGGGTAACTGAAAGATGTGTTCCCATTTTTAAGGTGGTGAAATGGTCAACCCAAGTTGTGTCGTGAGTGAGTCAGTGGGGCCAGGAAGAGCACTCCCTTGTCCTGACCCCTACACCAGGAACACTATTCTAGACCATGCTAAGACTTGAATGAAAAACTTAATACTCTTTCATGCAAGAATTTCAGAAAAGTCTTAAGTACTTTTGGGCCTCCCTTGCAGATCTTGTGTTTTTTCTCTTCCTAGAGTATAGCTCAGAAATCACCTCAAGGGGAGGCTTTCTGGACTCCATCTTGGCTTTAGGTTTGCATTTCTATTCATCTACCAAACTAGCCAAAGCACATCAAATAGCCTTGAAATCTTAGATGTCCAAGCATTTTAGCCAACCCCATAAGATGCTAATGAGACTGCATACTAGGCTAAAAACTCTACTAGGCCATGAGGTCCAAACTTCCCAATACCCACTAGATTCCATTATAGATCTTAACCCCTAAGAATTCACTTGGTGACTAAATCCATCCCTCAACTGAAAGGCCATTCTGAGACCTCCTCCCCCACCCGTCATCTCAATGACAAAATACTAGGCACTCATAAACCTTTAAACACCATTTGACCGAAGCTGGCGCTGAATATCGAGGAGCTGGGACTTGAAGATTCTAAGATCCAGAGGGTTCAGTTAATAGAAAACCACGCAGACCAACCTCCTGAGACGGCTGCAAGGCAGCTCAGCGCTAACGTGCCCTCCTTTGCTTTCACCCTCAGCAGCCAAACCACCTTGCACGTCACCTCTCCCTTCAGCCTCTTCACGCAGATGACCGTCACAGAGACCTGGCCATCCCTCGGCAGCCTGAGAAGCCTAAGGGAGCTGCCGAGCCCCGCGCGCTCCCAGAACGGGGACCCCGCTCTCCTCCCCGAGGGCCTGCTCTCCAAACCTAGCACGCTGCACCGACCCTTTTCATGAAGCGTAACACTGAGTCGGGAAGAAACTCGAACCAGACAGGGAGAGGCCTTTGGGAAAAACTCATCCTGAGGACATGCTCAAGTTTTCCAGCAGCCAGACCCAGGGTCAGTCACCTCCAGAGGGCAGGGGACGTATGAGGCCCCAGACCTTTCATATTCACAGCACAGAAGCCATATAAAACAAAGCAAAGCAGACACAGAGAGAAGGGAAAAACATGTTGCACTCCAAAGACAGTCTTCAAGTTTCAATTGTGGGACATGAGTGAACTTGCTACTAAACAACTTCTCCCATTATAAAACCACACAAACATTCATTGATGGCTAGATCACATGTATTTGAAGGATAAAGGGAGACAGGTAAAGAGCTTCACACATGGGCTTTTCTAGCTTGGAGAATGTCTGGTTGCTCGCTGAGAATCTGAGAATCTTGACATTCTACTTGGTCTTCAGAAAGTTGGTTAAAGTTGGTTTACCTGAGGTACGTGGGCCATGTGGGGTGGGTTGGTATATGCAGGCTGGACATGAGAGGGGTGAATCGTAAAGACTGTTTGTTGTGCTGCTGGGAAACTATTTTGTGGAGATTGTGTATTTGAGCCCGGTGTCATGGAAGGTGGGGTCGGTGCCAGACCGGCATGGTAAATGGCCGGCTGCTGCTGGGGGTTTGCCAGATGAAGGGCCTGCGCAGCTTGGTGCTGATGGTGCTACAAAACAAGAAGAAGGAAGAATTAGTGACGAGCACCCTTCCTCCACTCATGCAGAGACTGAGATTAGCGAGGAAACCAGCAAAAAAGGAGGATGCCCACAGGAGGAGGAGAGCTGGGCCAGGAAAAGGGACCAACCCGGAACTGCTGCTGTCCCAGGCCAACACAACCCCTTCTCTCTTCTGCACTGGTGGATGTCACAGTATGGACATGCTCATAGGTGTGCAGAGAAACTGTCTCGGGTTGCAAGGAGAATTGATGACCCTAAGAAAAAGATCCAACTTCCTTAGACTTAAGGCTTTGAGATGGTATAGACCAAGCAGGAGCACCAGAACCATACAACACAAAGGCCCTAACTGGCACGAAGCATGAGAAGACAAGAGGTCTGTCTTCTTCCCTTCTCCTGGACTTTTCCGTGGATTTTCAACACTCAAAAATAAATGAAGCTGAGGTCTTATCTATTTGGAGATCTTCAATAATGCTACTGAAATCCAATCCATGACAACCAACACTGTGAAACTCTGGTCCATGAAGATTTTTTTTTTCCTATGGATAATTTCATGTTTGCAGACTTAAAAACTTCATTTTAATCTTTAATAAGAAACTAATCTTCAAGATTGAACCACCCATAACTGAAGTTTTTGAGAATAAAGCAATGTCTAGTCAAAGACTACTGAAATACAGAATGGAGTAAGCTTCTCTAAGGGAGAGAATGCTTTTAAACATCATTAATAATGATTTTGAAAGATTATTCACATTTGGAAAAAAATTTCATTTTTAGATCATTAATTTTAAAGACTAATTTCTGTTTTAGGGGAAATTGTTTTAAAAGTAGTCATAAAAATTAAATATTACATAAAACAAAACATAAGGAAGTTATAAATCTTTACAAAGATGATCCCAAACAAAAGTCTTTGTGTTAAACACTAACAATATCCTTTCCTACCATTTTCAATATTGATTCAAATGACAAAGGCAGATAGTTCTCCTTACCTGCACAGGGCTAGGTGCAGTGTGGCTTCCCGAATGTTGGTTCTGTTGTTGTCCCGTAGGGGTGGCAGAAGGCTGAGGATGGGGAGTATGTGGGTGCAGGGTAGCATTAGGATGAGCATACTGCTGAGCAAGGGAACCAGTAGAAACTGAAGCAAAAGAGAAAAAAAAGGAAGACTAACGCCACTGCTTTATACCATAACAATAACTACTCCTCTATAATTCTCATAACTATGTATCTGTTGGTCAAAACTGTCTAGCTTCTGTCATTACTAATCTCCCTTCTCTCAAGAGGATCTCACACAACTAGTATCTATTAAATTATGAACCCTCTTAAGATATAAATTACTAAATAACCATTACTAATATATCTCACTAATATAAATTTTAATGATCAGTCTAAAACATTCTGAAATCTAATTCATTTCAATTTCACAAAAATAAATACTAGAAAAGAAAACTTAAAAGTGTAGGCAAACCCCACATAGAATGTGCATGTTTATCTAATATAATACAATACATTTCAATTCAAGTATAACGATAAAAACGCTGCTAGGCCATCATTTGGCTAACCTCACCATGCTACTGTTCTGGAGTTGACATTGTAACAGTCTATATGCACACAGCCTCTCTCTAGGCTGTGTATACAAAATGCCTACACAGGTAAACCCTGAACAATTGTGGCTCTATAAAAGCCAAGCACAATACTCTAAATTAACAATGAAGATCTATCTTAGGTTTTCTCCTACAGTCAAATTCAGAAAATCTCCTTGTGCAGATAAAATAAATAAATAAACAAAGCACATTTCTGCCATCCTGTAAAGCTTCTCAGAGGCTGGCCCAGAAAGCCATCATTATTGTGTAATATGGAGTTAATAAAACTTTCTGAGCTGTAAAGAAAATTTAAATCCACCACTCAAAACTATCCATTCCTCAAGATAAGTTAAGGAAATTAGAAAGGTAATTTAAATGTAGAACTTAGTTTGTTAGAGACAGAAATAAAACCAAATATTGGTGAATGTCAGAGTACTTTGGTTACTATTTAAAAAAACAAAAACAAAAACAAAAGTTGCTTCTATTTCGTAAGGTTTCCAAAGGCAGAATGTTTGAAAGCATTATAAATCTGAGATTATAGGAAGGACAGAGAATAAAAATGTTTACCTGTGAGATGTGTGTTAACCCACAAATCCACCCCAGAATCCCTCAATAGCTGAGCTTGTTTTTGCAATAACCCTTGAAGACACTCCTTCTGGTCTCTCAATACATAATACTATAAGTTACTATAGTTGTAGGGCCCACTGTAGGCAGAAAAGAAACCTTCCCTTTCGCTGTCAATCCCCTGCTCCAAAGTCTAACTTGATTAGGTGACTGGAGTTAACAATGAGCGTCATGCAGAAGGTTAGGTACGTGAAACAAGAGTTAAGCACTGTTAGGACACACCATTCAGGGCTTCGGGAAACCTAGGGCCAGGAAAGTCGGTCCTGTTTTCCCTATGGCTTCGAAGACCCCAAAGAGCCTCTGCTCTGTTATGTCATGATCACCTGTGCATCCATCGCCAGAAACACAGTCTGCATTAGTAGACTTGAATTCATAAACAAAAGGAACGTGGTTTGTTCATTAGGAAAAACTTTCTTATCGTAAGACAAAAGACACTAGAATGTGCTATGGAGGAAGACAGGACCAGAGCTAGAGCTGGAAGGGACCTCAGAGTTCATTTCATTCAACCCCCTCATTTTACAGTCGAGAGCACTAAGCTCCCCAAAGGCCCAGTGCCTGACTTTAGGTCACAAAGTAAGGCTGGAGAAAGGACGTGAACTCAGGTCTTCTGACTCCAATGTTCTTCCCATTGTACCCTTCTACACCCCAGGAAATTTGTGCTCCCTCATTGTCTAGATTTTATGACATAGGAAAGAGATGGGATAGGTCATTTCTAAAGTCAAGAAGTCAAAACAGAGAAATTCTCAAGTCCCACAGTTCCATGAAATTATTCTCAGTCTGAACCAATTCAATGGCTTAACTAAAAACCACCAGCCAAACCCATCCAACAAGTTTACTGTCCTTTTCCCACAGCTGTCTAGCTATGGTCTAAACAGAAACATTTACTCTTAAGGATCTATAATTCTCCACAGCTATAAGAGGGAAAATCCTTTGACACAAAAGGTCTTGAATTTTTGACTTACCTGTCCTTACTAAAACTTTACACAAATGGTTAAATTAGAATAACAGATTCTGTTTTGAAGTAAATTTAACTTAAAGTCAATCTTTAGTCATTCACTCCAAATTCACATTCATTTCCAAACCAAAAAAACAAGTGACTTTTCCTTGTCTTGCTAAAAGAAAATTGCTTCATTTGTAGCAGAATCAAACTCCTATCAGAGCAAAACTTTGCAGTAATATATATATATCAACTAAATACATCACAACTCACTCAAAACCCAATTTGTGAGTTTTTGTGAGGGTCTTGGAAACACAGACCTTTATTTACTTTATGCTCAAACACTGATTTAAAAAAAAAAAAGAAATGACAAGTTTTTCTACTAACAGCCTTCATTAACACAAATCCTGGCTTCTATACTTAGCATTTGTGTCAAAAATGAAATTAAGCAAGTTTAATGAGTAAATTAAATTCATAAATGAAGGTTAAAAAATGTCTAAAATTACTACTCAAAGAATTCAACCTAAAGATCTTTTTTGATGGAGGGACTGTACTCTGTGATATATCACTACCTCTTACTCTATGTCTAGATTCAAAACAGAAGAACAGTCAATATTATGTTCCATACAAATACTTCTAGAAAAGCTAAATTCATATTCCAACTTTGAATATTTAATGGAAACATTTCAGGTTGAGACAAGCATTTTCAAATACTCTTACATTCATCTCTGGACCTGTTACTTTTATGTTGGTTAAAAAAATTCACTCACAAAGACACAAACACACACACATCTTTTCCCTATCAAAACTAATAAAAGTTTAAAGGCAGAAGACATAGGGGAACTAAAAAAGGTGGGGGAGAGGGGGAAAAGGTAGATACTTTAAAATTAATTGCATAGTATAAATTATACTTAAATTCTAGTTAAAAAACCAAAAGTTACTTCTAAGCCAAAAAGATGCCAGACACCAGGAAAGAGACTTTAAAGGTTTTAGAGAGGAATTCATATTGCATGAAAGAAGTCCTACTCTCTCTTATTCTTTAGGCAATTTTCTTTGCTTTTTCTCTAGTTAACAGAAAAAAAGATGTGTCAAGATCAAATAGAAAATTTAGACCACTTGTTTCCTATGAAGGTTTAGGCCTTTGGGAAACCTATGATTCTACCTACATATATACACAAAGAAAGATTATTTCTCCTGACTAGGGAGTTGTTTTCTAGAATTTGACACTGAGTTTTTATAACATTCTAGAATCTTATATATTTATATGAGTTACTACCACTGAGGTTGGGGACTAGAGGAAGGGAAATTGGGAGGGAGGAGGCAAATTAAAAGCAATTTAAGAGAATTAGGAAGGGGAATTTTCCTTTTAAAGAGAGAAATAACTTTTAAATTCAGAAAACGGGCTATGAAGCTATATTTGACAAACATAATAAAAATATACTTCAGTTCTAAATTACAACCAACCAAGAGACAGAAATAGGGGAAAGGAAGGAATGGAAAGAAGAAAGGCTAGTAAATGATACTAGGAGCAAACGTGTGGAGATATACTAATGGTAAAAAGGTGGAGGAGATTATGAAATAACGGAGTAAAAATTTAAATCCTTTACTTTAGCTAGTCAATGAAAAATCATAAATGACTTTTGGCATTCTGATTAGTCCTTCAACAATTAAACATCATCCATAGCTCAAGTTTTAGCAAATATTCAGTTAGTTCTGAATGGGAATTCTATAGCAGCTTCCAGGGAGGACAGAGACTGAAGGTCCTTTCCAGCTCTAATGTTTTATATATCTATGGCCATGCAAAGCAGCACTATCTCATACAGTAGTTAGCTAGAAAAGAAAAAAGTTCAGTGCTAACTCAGAGATCCACCAGCCAAGTTAAGGAGGGGATGGGCATTCTTAAATATAAATATCAAAAGGACAAGTAATAAAATATTACAAATAAAAAAATAAGTCAACTTCATGATCTTATTCCATTAAATTTCATAATATAAGACTGTGTTTTGTTTTAAAAGTAGTTTTTACCATCTTGACTTTGGATGCACAAGCTGGGAGAGTTCTCCCAATGTAGCACAGATTTGAAAACAAAACCCAAATGTTTCAAATTAATGCTGAAGAAAAAGGGGAAGAGAAAAGATGTTGGAAACTTTAGAAAGTAAACAAAAAGGTAACTAGAACAAATCAGAACAAACTGGCTTGACATGAAGAGGAAAAACAAAAAGTAAAAAAACAAAATGAAGTCACAAAGAACATTAGCATTAGCAACTCAACTGTTAGTACCTAAGAACTGTCTCCCTTTCTCAGAGAAGGGAAAGTTCTGCTGTATCAAACAATTATACTGTAAGTAATAATGATTAAAGACTGTGACCTTTCAACTACTTACCAGGAAAACTTCTTTCAAGACTACTGCCAGAGACAGTAAGATGGTGAGGCTAACTACCACAGAGACCTCAATTTAAGTATTAAAGAACTGACAAAGCCTTTCACATACTGTAAACATATACATACAGTTTCCCTTTAAGAGTACATACATACAGCAAGACTCCATTTTAAAGAGTATCTATTAAAGGATTAAACTTGTTAAAATGTCCATATACCAAATCAAAATATATACATACTGAGTTCTATTTTAGCAACGTAATTTTTGGATACCAAGTCATAATACACTAGGAAAATGTACACGCTACATGGAAAAAAAAAAAAAACAAACAAACCAAAAACTGTTAAAAAAAAGACTTAAGATATTTGATAGGTGTGTCATTTGAAAAAAATCCAACTACAAAGAATATCTATTAAGACATTTCACAAGAAGTAAAAAAGGGTTAATGAAATATATAAATATTTCTAAAAAAAATTCCTGTCTTTTTTCCTATCCAAGTATTACTCTAATGTGTATTTGAAGAGTTACTACTCTAGGGATACAGATTAAGCATCACTACGAGGTCTTTGAAAGCCCAAATCCATCACTTTTCCAGATACAAATATTTGGCTTTTCAAAGCTTCTAGGAAATGTCCTTCAACTTCATTCCAAGCTGGCTCATGATGTATTTGTTCTTACCTCCACCTGTATATTTAACATCACCAATTTGATATCATTCATTTATATAAAATATAACATATTCTAGTAAAAAGACTTTAAAAGGTTTTGTATTTTGAGAGTTATTCACTTAAAAACTTCAAAAATTACATATTCTTTTCTAACCAGGAGACTTCAAAATAAAATTTTTAAAAATAGAAAAAAAAATTCTAGGTTGAATCCTAAGGTCCCCAAACAGTTGTTACTTTTAAAGGATTCAATTTAATTTACCCTGACACAAGATGAAGGAACTGGTTTTATCTTTTTTTCACTATAATTGAATCTTCTTACAAGAAACCTACTCAACATTTCCGATGATTGAGAATATTTTTGCTTGGTATACATAAATTAGTGTTTTAAAATAATTTTTCCAATTAACTCCAGCTTTTACAAACTGAGTATCATGATTTTTTTTTTTTTTTAAACCTTTGCTTTAAGAATGTTATAATGAATGCCTTTGTCTGGTACAAGATTATTCAACAAGTCTACTCCTCTAACATATAATCTTTAAAATGTGTTTTCCTGTACAATCAAAATTAATATAAAAAACCCAACTCACTGGCAAAGTAGAAAGAAGGGCCTGTCTCCTTGTTGTATGGTAATTTGGGACATGCTGAATTTGGAAAATAGAAAGGTAAATTAGCCTTTTTAGGTGTGTACTTTCCTAATGTTCTGGAAAGGATGACATTCAATCACTTTCTTCAAGATTGCTTTCATGCAGAACTTATTTTATTGCTGACATTCAGTACTTTAAAACATTATCACTAAATTAACTGAAATTATATGGCACTGCCCCAACAAGTCACTTTTCTTCTGTACTGGGGTGGTCCAGGTCCACATGTTGACTTGCTAATTGAAAGGAATAAAATTAATATATAACAAGAGACTCCTGAACAACTTTGAAGCAAATCTTGAACCAAAATAAGATAATTTAGCTAAAAATTTACATAAGTTAACTCAAATGACATTTATAACAAACATTCAAATTTTACAGAAACTATTTTATGAAAGGAAGTTTCTAGGTTTCATTCAGTGGGCATTTAATAACTATTATCATCATCATCAATAATACAAAAAAGTACAAGAATTCAGACTTCTCAGTGGCTAAATATAAGAGACAAGCTGGACCAGAAACCAGAAAATGGGAGAAGGATCACTCCTAAGAAGGGGGTAATGAATTAGCTCTAGCCTTTATAATATTATCCCCAGCACCTAAGATAGTAAGTACCTGGCCCATAAGAGGGGCTTTATCCTTGACTGATGATGTATAACCATTTACACACATTCAAAGATCAGCAATTGGATAGCCATTTACATACAAAGATCAGCAATTGTAGAGTTTATGGTTCCAACTAATCTGACAATATCTGTGCATCCACTGACAGCATTTTCAGTTTAATAGTATTACTATTAATGAACCACATAAGGTAAATGTGACAAAAAAGGACAAAAAAGTGACATTAAATGTTCAGATAACATTCTATATACATTAGAAAGTTTAATTAAATAACATTCAATAACATCTAAAATTCTTTTAAACTGATTTGTTAAGATGTTACATCTTAAATAGCATTATGTAAGGGAAAGATAAGTTATATATAATTATGCCTTGCTCTAACGGGCTTTGTGTTAATTGAAAAAAAACCAATGTGCAAATACATTTCTTTATACCTGGGCCTCCAAGAACTTAATATTTTAATAAATAGTAAACAACCCCATGAAAATAGCAGATGGCCAATGAAATGTGTCATATATGACTGTGAAGAAAAGTTGTTTCCTAGACTTCACTTTGGATTGTGGGGAATCCAAAGAAAAAGCCCAACAATAAGAAACAATAATACAGAATTTCCAAATCCTCATGCCAAGTCTGAACTAAGCCCAATGTGTTCAAATTATTAAAAAATATTTAAAGACATAGCTATGTCCTACCACTAAAGAGGGAAAAACATAATATCAAGTTTATTCCATCTCACAAGTCTTGTTTTTTATAATACTTCTTGCTATTTACTCAAATCTGAGGGGGATTTTCATGCTGCTCTCAAAAAGTATTTATCATGCTGATCCTCGTAACTACTCATACTACTGACATCATGCTGACAAAATCACAAGTCAGTAGTAGAAGACTACATTCAATTTATCTTTAAAGACCATACTTAATAGCATGCTACAGGAATATGGTTATCTTATGGAAGAAAAGGAGGAAGAAGTTGAAATAAAAGTAGGAAACTGCACATTTTTGTAACATGCAAAAATACTATCAAAAATTTTAAGACACTGTCACTGAACATTTTTAAGCAATTCATTTTAAGCACCTGTAAGGCTAATGAAATGTATTTAAATTGCAACAAAGTGATTTTTAAAAAACCTTTGAAGAACTCCAGCTTTTACACATAAGCACTAGCTGAGTTACTTCATACTGGCTGGAGATAAAATGAGTAAGAATAACTACCCTGCACATTCTACTTTTCAAGGTAACAACAATGAAGTTGTAAATTACAATTAAAGAGTCCTTTATAGCACCACTGATAAAAATGGAGTAGTCTGATATTGCTGTTTAAAGAGAGGGATAGGTCAAGTCAGTCAAGTCCCTGGTTATTACACTAATGATATTTTTTTTAAAGATATGGCAGAGAAAACTAATGTCAAAAATGGAAGTATTTCGTGACTCTATCTCTCTAAAATACCACATTTTCTAAGTGAGTTGACTGAAAACTTGAGCTTGTTTATCGATTAATATTGACACTAAGAAAGTATGTGACTAAATATTAAATAACTAGGCAACGGTGCCTATAATGTTTACCTACGTAATATTAAGTATGAATGCAAATAAGTGGTAAACTTCAAAGGCAAGGGTGATCTTTTAAAAACAAAGAGGGTTTAAAATTCTGGAAAAATTAAGCTCTCTAAAAATTGACAAACAGATCTCAACCAGAATTTCTGTATCACATGACACTCTCTTGGAATATGTAAAAGCAATGAGAAAGCCAAAGTGATAATATGAGGAAATATGTGACAAATGTCTAATAATCACTTGTAATAGATACTGTCAAGAGCACAGCATCTGTAATATACTACTCAATGTATATATATAGTACAATCAAAATTGTCCCAAAAATGAAGGTGCCATCTACCAAAAGTATGGCAGAAAAAAACAGGTTATAAAATGACAAAACCCACTTTAAAACAAATCCTAAAGACTGATTTTAATCAGGATTAGAATGGAAGCCAAAGGAAATGATACAGAAAACTTTCATTCCTCCTGCAATCCAAATTTCACTCAACCTCTAAGGTAACAATAGGGTACACACAAATTGCATCAGGAAGTACTGCTTTTAGAATAGAATTTATATAGTTTCATTTAAATCCCTTGGTATTGAGAATAAGAACTAAAGAACTGTGTTACTTTCAGTTTCATGCCATGAGATCCTAAAGACATCTTTTGATTAAGAATTACAAGAGCCTACACCAGATGTGGATTCAGAAGGACCTGAATTCAAATCAGACTAAGATTTTACAAGCTATGTGACCCTTGGCAAGTCATTTGACCTCAAATGCCTTAAAAAAGAAAAAAAGAAAAGAAAAATTTATAGAGCCTGAGCAACATTCAACTGCTTTGACTCTCATATGGACAAGAAGTAGGATTTTTAATGGTTAAAGTGGAAGATGTACTTAATTGTTTTTTCAATTCAGATCTTTTCACAAAAATCCTGTCAGAGAAGCCCTAGAAAGTTGTCTATACCTCAGCTTCTTGTATTTTTCTATTAAAACTAAAAGGAAGCAAAGAGTCTTCATGTGCAACAAAAAGTTGTCAGAGGTTACATAAACATTATCGTTAAAATGACACTTGAATAGGGTATTCAGAAACTGAATCAATAATGCTTTTTTACTATTAAGTTAAAATCAAACTAGTGCATGCCACCTCCCCCCCAAAAAAATTTATTTTTTCTAACATAGCAAATTAACTTTCCTAAGGTTTCTCTTTCTTTGGACTGGGAATCAACCCAAAAGAGTTTTGTTTATTTAAGTACCAATAAAATCCTTTTCATGCTGATCCTGAGTTTCAAAGGCTGTGCTGGCAAAGTACAAACTCTTAAAAGGTTTTACAATGGTCTGGGGTTCAAGGAGAGCCAGTTGAAAGCCATCATTTGCCATCTAAGGACAAGCCCAACTACACCAGGCATCACTAAAACACTGGCAAATAGATCATTATTTTCCCCAGCCATGAAAATTCAAGAATCTAGATACTAAGCTACTGAATGATTGCTATCTTTACTTGTAAAGGGAAGAATCCATGTAAGAAAAACCTATGAAGGACTAATTTTTTAAAAAAATCTTTAAAAGTATATTATTCTTAAATAGAAATGATTATATTTCAGTATAATGTGGCTGCTGCCAAATTTGGGTAAAAGCTAATGTATTAATGAAAAATGTATAAATTATTTCCATAATCTGAAATTATCTCTGAAATTCTGGATATTTGGTAAATCCAAATATAATCGACAAAGTAACTTTTCTTTTAAATATTATTTGCAATGTTTGCATTTCAACAGGAGAAAGCTGCTGATTTGGCTTAAATTAAACAAAGGTCTATCAAAAAAACAAATTTAGCTAAGATCATGGCTTTTAAAAACTATTAAGTACATGATAAATAGATACACTTTACATTTTGCAATAGTTTATTCTATGCCTACTCAGCATTTATTTGTTTAGGTTTAGATTATTAAGATTATGTTTCATTTCAAGATAATGCCTATCAAAATGACAGTTCTAAAACATACATAAACCCCAACCTTTTTAGGCTATTTACATCAGAAGCAGCATGCTGAGACTACATCAGTAATATCTAAAGCTACTATTGACATCTGTGATTTTTTTTTTTAATTAAATGATTCATTGTGTACATATCAGTTTTAATTAAGCTTCCTTAATCTCTGTGTGTTGACTACATTCAATGCACAGAATATCACCATGCCACCTGTCAGGATTTGTTCAGTTCATTAATTTTGGTTGTATCTCTTTTTTTTCGTAGTTCTGATTTTCACCACATCATTTCACAGAAGTCTCTTCAGGGTCTTGTATCTTTCAGCATTTTGCTGTCATTTGTTGATCTTATTTACCATCTCAGAACCAAATTATATTTATGCACTGCATTTGCTTTAGTCTTTTACATACTGCTGAACATTTAGGTCTTCTTTAATGACAAAAACAAATGTCATTTAAAACTTTCTACAGAGAGCTTTTATCTTTTTTAGCTTTAAAAATTCTTCTATTGTTGAATATTAAAAAGATTATTTACCCTTTTACGACAGAATATCACTATTCCATTTACTCCCATCTTTTCAATAGTTCTTAAAAATATTTAAGTGTTTTGTTTGTTTTTAGAATTCAATAAGATAACATAAAATGTGGACCTAAATTTGGGGATACATCATTTTATACTATCATTTCTAAGTATGGCTTAATTAGAAAACCAAAGGATGAAGATGGTGATAAATGATAACATTTTAGCTTATATAGCATCTTTTAATATATATATATATATATATATAACATATATATATATATATAAATACATTATATATATTGCCATGTCTCTACTTAACATCCTAAAGAAAGGGAATGAGAAGTAGCATTACCTGCACCTTACAGATGAAATACAGAGAAAGGTGATTTGCCTAGAGTGATAAAGCAAACCAGGTAGGTGAAATTATACTCATTTTCTACAGTTTACTGATCCTTAAAGTTCTAGTATGCCAGATAATTTTTTTAAAAAGTCATTTTCAAAGCTTTAAAGAGATGGAAAAATAGTCTCACATGATTTACAACAACATGAACATGAAAACGTTTCCTACCATACATCGCATGTGTCTGCTCATGAGCACCATACTGAGCTGCTGAGGAGGATACTAAACCAGGCTGGGCATGGGTTGGCGGGGCCATCATTCTAGTATTACCCTGTATCACAGGACTATAGACATGAGGATGCTGTGTTCAAACAAAACAAAACAAAAAGGATAAAAATGTCAAAATAGCATTATTTAGATGTCAAGAATCTTAACTCTGTAGATCATATCTCAAGTTTTCACAAGTAACTATCATTTCAGAAGATCTTAATTAACAAAGAAGGGAGGGCAAGAGAACATTCATGTGGTGCTATTAAACAAATGAAAAAATTCTGTCTCCTTAAGTCTTTTAAATGGATCATTGCTATCTAGTAAAGAGCAAGAAAAAATTTATCAACTTTTCACACACTTCAGAAGCCATACTAAACAACAGATCAAGTACTTGCAGGTATCAAGCTTATCACTAAAATTACACTGCTAGGGTAAGGAATAGTAAGGAGCAGAAGGAAATATTTGCTATCAAATCACACAAAATAAAAGCAGTCACATGAGAAACAAGAACTTGTCAAGTGATGCTTTACGATTCAGATGCAAAGCAAAAGAAACTGAAGAAAAGAGGTAATGGGGAAGAGCCTCACCTGAGATTGATAATGTGGCACATGCTGAACAAGAGGCTGATTGGGAAATTGCTGAGGGCTGTAGGCCACATATTGTGCTGAGTAGGCTGGCGGCGTGGCCACGATGGGCGGGCCTGCAGCTGAAGCAGGGTGCATCAGGGTGTTCTGGGGATGCTGATCTTGCCGCTGTTGGGGCATATTTGGTACTACAAAAGACAAATTTATATAAGGAAATAACTCTTTGTGTTCAAAGATGTAGCATTGTTGAGGACAGGACAAGGATGGTAGAGTTTGCTGTGGACTTTTTTTTCTCACCTCCCTTTCCCCACCCTCCACAATTTTGTTAGTTGTTACATTTGGATTGGGTTTTTTCTCATTATGTAAAGAAAATGGAAAAAGATTCAAGCAGTTATTTCCTTATTGTGTATCTGCCAACACACACAGATCCAAAAGTACATATATCAATTGACAGTTTGCTCTTTAGAAGAGTAGGTGGTACATGGATAGAACCTTGGACCTGGAATCAGAAATTAGCTCAAATACCACTTCAGACTCTTAATAGCTATGGGACCTTGTAATTGTGACTTAAATCTTAGCTTACCTCAATTTCCTCATCTGAAAAATAGGGATCACACTATTTAATAGAACGGTTATAAGGAACAAATAAGATACTTGTAAATCACTTGCTACATTTGCCTGGCATATAATGTACTTATTATATGTAATTTAGACATATTTAAAAATATGGTGTGCTAAGATGATGTTTGCAGTCTTATACCAATGCTTTGTCATGGCATGTAGGCAACTGTTGCATATCTAACAGACTGTTATATGAGGAACACCTTAGCTAATTAATCAGAAGTTTGGCCCTTTTGGTAACAAATAATTTACCCACAATGATCCATAAATTAAAAATGTACTAATTGAATTTTAAACAGCTTTATTACCAACAAAGACAGATGGTAAACTGTGAACCCTTATATTTTTTTCTGTTTTGTAAGAAACAAGAAAAAGGAAAACATACTACCAAAATTACCACTAAAGCAAAACAAGCATATCATGACCTTTGGAGACAATACCCTGCACACAATACATCAAGCAGATACAGAGAAAAAGACATTTATTAACAGGAAAGGATATAAGGCTGAAAAATCTAAGATTAGGTTAACAGGAAAAGAAATCACTAACACTTGCACCTCTACAACTTGATTAGACCAAGCTCTGTTGTCATCAAAGTATTTCTCCATTTCTCTGCCTCAGATGTTTTTATTCTTCAGAGCCCAGAAAACCAAAGTTTTGCCCAGACTGAAACCTTCTCTATCTTTCTAATGTTCATTTCTGGACTCAGCATATTTACAAATGTAGACTGTCCCTCACTTCATTCATGTTACACAAGCTAGAACCGCCCACCCAAAGAAAAGCCAGAGAAGTAAGGTCCTACAAATCAGCACCAAGAGTCAAGAGGCAGAACACTGGGTGGGTCACTGTTTAGCTCTAAATAGTGGCAGGAGGGATTCCATCTACTGCAATATTTAAAAGCACTTTTCCAACATTGTGCATCATGTTCTGTGATTTTTTTCCCCCCTCAATCTGTGCAAGTTCCATCCTCATGTATCCAAGAAACAATATGAAATACAATGAATTAGCCAATGAAGACCTGGCGGTTTCTCTTTTATAATGTAAGAAAAAACTACTTATATCCAAGCTATATTAAGAAATATTAGACAAAAACCATTCCATGATACAGGTGAAGTAGATGAGAAAAATGAATTTTTGAATTTTAAAAGAATTTAATATTCAGTTATGAAATATTATTCTACACGAAATGATCAGCAGCATGACTTCTGAAAGGGTTGGAAAGACTTACAATACTAAGTAAAGTGACTAGAACCAAGAGAGCACTATATAGAGCAACAAGAAGATTATAAGATCAATTCTGATGGACGTGGCTCTCTTCATCAGTTTCCAATAGACTTGTAATGGAGAGAGCTATGCATTGCATGGACAAAGGGGACTGAATATGGATCACAACATAGGATTTTCACTTTTTTTGTTGCCTTTTTCTCCCCATTCATTATCTGATTTTTCTTGTGCATCATGGGATATATAAGAGTTGCACATGTTTAGCATATACTGAATTGTTTGCTGCCTAAAGGGATGGGGGAGGGAAGGAGAAAACTTTGGAATGCAGGGTTTTTTCAGGGATGAATGTTGAAAAAGGCAACTTCCACTAATTTTATGTTCTTCACATTTCTGGTACTCCGGGTTCTCTTTAATTACTACTAGTTCTGAAGGTCTTTCTTTAATTTTTGCTAAGTTCTCCAAAGGCTCTACCACTGTGGCTTTTATCTCTCGTGGGCTCATCTGTGCAATACGACCCAAGGCACTTCCTAAGGGACTCATGATAATGAAAATGCTAACTACATCTGAAGAAAGAATTATGCAGATTGAAGCTTATTCATTTGTGGTTTTTCCATTTTTTCTATCTTGTGATTTTCTTATTCTTCTTTCACAACATGACTAATGTAGAAAAATGTTTAACAAAACTGTAATGATTGTACATATATAACCAATATCAGATTGCTTACTGTCTTGGGGATGGAGAAAAACTTGGAGGTCAAAATCCTTCGAAGATAAGTGTTGAAAATCTTTTTCATGCAATTGGGAAAAAATATTAATTAGAAAAAAAGATACATTGCTCTTTTTGAAACAGTTTTTCTATGATCTCTGGAAAAATGATTGATCTCTCAACATCAAAAAGCAAGTTTAGGTATAAGATATACACCCAATTAAAGGAATGGATATCTGTCCATTAGATTTATTTGATGTCTTTTTCTGTTGCTGTTATCCAGGAACACTATATATGACTTCAATTATTTAGAACTATGTTCTGCACATACTAGAAAAACTAAGAGGAGGAAAGACACATGATTCTGTATGGACATTTGATAAGATGATTTACTTAAGTCTTATTTAGACCAGCAATCTATAATTTTTTTGTCAAGTACAATAAGTAAATAATCTGGGCAGGCTTGAACTGGAAGAAGACAATAGATAAAAAGGATTTCTTTTCTTTTTTTTTTTTTTTTAAAGAAAAAAGAAAAGACAATCAGGGTTAAGTGATTTGCTTAGGGAAACACATCTACTAAGTCCCTGAGGATGCACTTAAACTCAGGTCCTCCTGACTCCATGTCTGGCACTCTACCAGTCACTGCACTACCTAGCTGCCCCCAGAACACAGCTAAGGAATCCTGAAGCAAAGTGTTTTTAACACCCCAAGCTGCTCGTGATCCTTAAGTCTTGTCTTCTGATTCATCTACAATCCCTCAGTATGAGGTAGCTAATTTGGGCCAGAAGCTCAGCATCAGGAAGACCTTGCTCTGATGTGGTCTGGCTGTGTGAGGGAGGACAAGTCTTCTTAGTGACCATGGAAATGCTAAGACTAAAAGGAGCTAAAGGAAGTCAGTCAGTTTCCTCCCTGGAAGCTTCCTACACCAAATGGAGTAATAGAGGTCAGACTCCTTTCCCTCCTCCACTCTCAAAAAAACACTCTGATAATGCACAATGATCACCAAAAAATAAAACCAGGTGACTCAAAAGTGAAAGAAATACATAGAAGTCCTGACTGCAAAGCACTCTCCATCTCAGAGCCCCCTCAGGGAAGCGGCCATGCAGGGTACTAGTGCTCCCGAGATGAGGAAACACAGGGTGACTTGCAACTGTGACTTTTTCAAGGTCCATTCAACTGAAATCCTGGAAAGCAGGGACTCTTCTTTGGATCCCTAGGGCTGAACAGGGCCTGAATATACAGTAGGTGTCTAAGTAAATGTCTGGAGATTAATTGTTCACAGACCTAGTAAGATGCCAAATTCAAAAAAGGTTTAGTGATCCTGAAGTCCGTGCTGAGTTCATAGACATAAACAGAAAAAATGTATGATCCAATCCCTCCCCAAAAACCAAAAAATAACTCATACAGAGAACATGAATCAGCCCAATGTTGATCCTAAAAAATTAAAATTTTTAAAGAATTTTTAAAAGGTGAAAACTTTTGTATGTGAATTAAAAAGAAACAGTACAATGTCTTATTTGTCTCCAATTTCAGACTATAATTAGATGAGGGTTGCTTCTTCCTCTCAACACATTCATACTTTGTCACAAATGCCTTACTCTCTGGCAGGACACTTCTTTTACTCACTGAATAGTAAAGAGACAACGATCTGGTAAAGTACAATTTTAAATCACATTTTCCTAAATGGTTTTTAGAAATTGTATTGGGAACCAAAAGTCTAAGCAACAAAAACATAAATCGTTTCATTAAAGCATAAGTAGCAATGACTGATGTTATTTGGCGGTTTTCTACCTACAACATCAAGCATTGTATCCCAATTAATAATGAAGCACCTAAAACTTTAAATGAATTATCAAATACTTTCTTTATATAAAAAATATTTTATAAGCCAAAGTTGGGAATTTTTCAGGGTGTGGACAAGTCTTGAGGATATGAGGAGTTTCTATAAAGATTCTGCAAATCTACTGAGAAATTTCAGGTACAAATGATAAAACTTATTCTTAATTCAATATTCAAATGCCAATATTTTTACTAGGAAAATGCAAGTAAAATTATAATAGTTGAATATCAGCATTGTCATCATCAAATATTCTGAAATAACTTTATTTCTGCAAAGAACTGTTCCCTATTAACTATTCCCTCCATTTCTCAAATAAGGAAAAAAAAAAAAAAATCATGAAATCCCTATTGCCAAAATAGGTGAAAATAAGTTTTATAGAATTTTTCAGCTGCCTCCAAATTTTGGTTTGGGGTTTTGTGTTTTTTTTAAGGTACAGCTTTACAATCTTTCTGAGAACATCTTCATTAATCAATTACAAAGGTTCTTAAACTGGGATCCATAGACCCCTTAATTCAGTTTGTCTATAAACCTGGAGGGGGGGAAGAAAATCTCTATTTTACTAACTTAAATTTATTATCTTTTAATTATGGATTTAACAAACATTATTCTAAGAAGGGAGTCCACAGTATTACTACTAATAATAATATTATAATTTACATAATGCCTGCTATGTGCTAGGAACTGTGACAACAAATGACAAAGCAGCAAATGCAGATACACTGGGAGCTACGGTCACAACCCTGCACACAGGTAGCCCAAGCCACAGGGTTGTCTCCTCACTAGACTGAAGCAGCAGTGGGATTTGGAAAACACTCCACATCTTGAGCAGCCTTTTTAAAGGACTGCACTGCTTATCTCCTGGGCACAAGGACTAGAAAAGGTGTCCTAAAAACTGTCTGCTTCATTCATCCCTGGCCAGCTTACCATGACAGGTGAGGAGCTTACCCTGCAGTCATAACACAGGAAAAGGAAGCTGGCTGTCTTGTGAAATCACAAGGGGAGGATGTCTTTCTCTTACTCATGGCTGAAAAGATTCTTGCCAAAGTCTTCTTTAATAGGCTCATCCTTTACCTAGCAGATGGACATCTACCTCAGAGCCAGCTTGGCTTTCCAAAGCCTGATACGGTGTTTGTTGCCTAACAACTCCAAGAGAAACTCCAGAATCTGACCCCAGCCTTTGTCACTTGGGTCAGCCTGAGAGACCTTTTGCCAGACTTGGCTGCCCAGAGAACGGCATCAGCACTCTGAGTCTGTTTCGTGTTGGCGTGCAGGTTCGGAAGGATGGACGATGCTCTCGTGCTTTTTCATTACCAGTGGGAAAACAAGGTTGGGTGCCTGTTCCCATGCATGTTTTCAGTGATACTTCCAGCCCCCTTCAAGGAGGATGAAAGTAGTGTTAAGGTAAGCTCCCACTGAAATTCTTCAATTTGAAAAGGTTACAAATCAAGGCTAAAATAGAGGAGAGTTGATATGTGCCCTCAATGCAGCCTCTGAAGCTGAGATACGAGAGAAGGGGTCGAATCTTTGCTGCTTGTGCTAATTTGAGCCTAACAATTCTCCCCAAGACAACACAGCCAGCACACCGACCACATGCTGTGACCGCTGGTTTCAGGAAATGGAGCCGCTGCGAATGCTATGGATGAGTTCTCTTCCCCTGGCAGCGTACTTTCCAGGGATGCACACACTGATAATGAGGTTGGCACGTGCCTTGCCAGAGCTAGCTCAATGTTGGGAAGGACAGTGTGGCAGAGGGGAGCTGTGAGACTTGACTACCAAACAGCTCTTGTGCTGACCTCACAGCTGTCTGCCTGAGCTGGACAGTCTGCCAGAGCCATGCCAGAAAAGGAATCACTTTCATTTAAACTGTCCTAGGCAGACCCTGCAGATTACCTGCCAGGATTAGATATCAGACACTAAGGTCCTTTTTCAAGCTGCACTGCTAAAGTATTCAAACCCCATTTTAGAGAGTGCATTTCCAGTGGGCTGGCCAAAAGTCTTTTTGCTTAAAAGACTATTTTACAGAGAACTTACACAAGTTAAGTGATCACATGGAGATCACGCAAAGCAATGCAAGGACCCTCTCAAGGTCTCTGAAGAACTCTCGAAATGACTGCATGACATAGGAGACACTGGCACAGGACCACCCATCATGGGCGCTGTGCTCAAGGACTGAAGCGGAACTGAGGAAGCTCCAAAGCTACGTGAGATGTACAAACTTAAGAGATATTTCCACCCTGAAGGACAACCACATCATAAACTGTGCTCATAATAGTAAGCAGATTAAAAATACCTCACTGAATCCTCACAACCACCCTAGAAGGTAGGTGATATTATCCCCATTTTACAGTTGAGGAAAGTGAGGCAGAAGTGATTAACTTGTCCAGGTTCACACAGCTAGTAAGAGTCTGAGATAGGATTTGTACTTAGGTCTTCCTGTTCTCAAACCTAGCACTGCCTCATTGTATACCAAAAGGATGCAGGATATACGAAAAGATTAAAAATTTCCCATCTTCTACAGTACTGTAGCTGATTTCAGGATGCATTGCCCTTGCCCTCCCACTGCCAATATTCTGGCCCTCAAGGGAATAACAGTTTGGGGGAAGGTTAGCTAATGACCTGCCCAGGATCACCCAGGTGAGTGGTTAACCTGCATTTCAAACACTCCAATGCACCCCTTTGTCCCTACTCAAAAAGCCAGACTATAATATGTTTACCAACTATTTCCAAATCCAGTTCTTCAGATCATGCAACATGCAGACTGAACCCAAACCCAGGTAATGTTCTTCTCACCTTTACCTGCTCTATATGTCTTGGCTTGGTTCACTGGCATAGGCGTCATAGGTATAGGATATAGAGGCTTGTGAGGAAAAAAAAAAGAAAATTTTAGTTTAAGATTTTACTTGTTAAAAAAAATATATATTCACTAGATATATTTTTTTTAAAGTCAAAACGAACTTTGTCAAATGTCATTTCTTTAAACTTCCTGAGAATTTCATGTTTCTTCAGCTAACAGTTAAGTACGGATAACACTTTAAAAAATATGGTACACAGCAAAACAACTGTTTCAACATGTATACATATATTGTATTTAATTTATACTTTAACATATGTAACCCGTATTGGTCAACCTGCCATCTGGGGGGAGAGAGTGGGGGGAAAGAGGGGAAAAAGTGGAACAAAAGGCTTGGCAATTGTCAGTGTTGTAAAATTACCCTGCATATATCATATAAATAAAAAGCTATAATAATAAAAATAAATTAAAAAAATATATTTGGTACATTCTTTGTGGTTCTTCACCACAAAGAAGTCATTTTTAAATAAAGGTCTGTGTGTATATCACTCAGGACTCCCTTGTTAAATTCCTTTCACTCTATTCTGCTACTAAATAACACCCAGAATTCACATAAGAAAACTCAACATCAAGCATGAAGCTTTACCTGCACGCCTGGGCTCACTGGGACTGGGTACATCATATTTGGTGCAAAACAAACTGGCTGAGTATATACCGGAGTTGGCTGCTGATGACCCACCATAGAAGGGCTTGGCTGGGCTTGAGGACGAGGGGAAGTAGGAGTTGTTGAAGGCTTTGGCTATAAAAAAGAAAATGAGAGTCCAATGATACAAATGGGAAACACCGATTTTTTTTTTTTTTAAATAATATGCCATTTCTCAAGGTTTTACTTTTTACTCAAGGAAAACGTTGGCAGCATAAGCCTAAAAGAAATTATCTTCATTGATAGATATATGTCAACTTTTAAGCTTGCCAAAATTCAGTTTCTTTAGTGGATCTTTATCTATTTAGTTATATGACATGGACAGTTTCAGAGAAAACTGGGAACACCTCTATAAACTGCTGCAGAGGAGGACCTCTATAAACCATTCACTGAAGTGCATAGAAGCAGGGGGAAAATTTAAATGACAATATTTAAGAAAAAAAACTTTGCAAGATTTTAGAACTCTTAATTGTTATTTGTCCTTTGTTCTCCAAGAGGAGCATGACATGCAACAAAGTTGTATTTAAATGAGGAAGGGTTGTGCAAGGTCATCTGCTAAATCCACAGAAATGAAAGTGAAATATGCTATCCACATTCTACCAAAGAGGTAATGAACTCTAAGTGAAAAATATGATATAATTCTGTTTAGGGCCAATATCTGAATTAAATGCTGGATTACAGATACATTTGTTATGAATATTTTGCTTTTATTGGTTGGAGGCTTGTAAAAAAAATTTTTTTAAATAAAAGTTATATGACAAGTTCTAAGGCAAAATGTAACATTTCAAAAACATCAATGGATACAATGCACTAAGTTGCAGCTATCGCTTCTATGCTTCTTAACATATTCTAAATATTTAGCTTAGAAGAAAAGGACTAAATGCCAATTAAATAATGACAAATGAAACACAAGAAAAAGTGATACTTTACTTCATAATTTATGTTATTACCTGAGCAAAAGAACGTGGATTGAACTCCTTTGCATTGGGATTCAATGTAGATTTCCTAACTTGCCTAAACCGAAAGAAAAAAAAAAGTAAATGCCAGAGACTAACATTTTTGTTTGTACTATAAGCACTTTCACAGACATCAAATTAAATTGATTAATAACATACAATTTTTCTTAAGAGCATTAATAATCCTTGTAAAAATAAACATTAATAACTATGATAGTATTTACATGATGGTTTAACGTTTGCATGTTGCCTCATTTGAACTATCTTAGGAAGTAGGTGCTACTATTATTTCCATTATACAGATGAAGAAACTCAGAGACTCAGAGAAATTAGTGCCCGAGGCAAATCTGAACCCAAGTCTTCCAGATTCCATCACCAAGTTGTCTAACAATCATTAAAACCATAGGACAATACATGATGCCCTATGACACGTAAACGCAACCAAAAGAGAATACAGAAAGTACAGGATTTATCTGAAGTCAAAAGAGATTTCACAAACACTGAATAAAAAGTTGTTGAAATGAAAATGTTTTATGACATTTTTGAGAAACCTTTTTAATAGGACTCTTAGCAGCTGGATGACACAGCAGATAGGAGTTCAGGAACTGCAACCAGGGAGACCCAAATTTAAATCCAGCATCACACACATCCTACCTTTGTGATCCTGAATGAGTCACTTCACCTATTAGCTTCAAACTCCTTATCTTAAAATGGGAATAATAATAGCACCTGGGAGGGCCAATTAGATAATGGTAAAGCACTTAGCACAGTGTCAGGCACTCAGAGAGGCACAGAATAAATTTTCTTTCCTTCCAAAAAAGTCTTCATTTCGGCTTGAAGATAATCCTAGGTTCTCCATGACAAAGGAGCCCAAGCTTGGGCAGATAATGCTCACCCAGCTAAAAATAGGGTTCCAGTAATAGGGAACAGTCAGTGACTGAGAACTGTCTTCAATTCAGAGAGGCTTATCACCACTAGGTTGGCCATTCATTATGTGATGAAGTAATGTAATTTTCTGATTACATAAATCATTAAAAATATTGCAAAGGCATCTCCTAAATGGAGAGATTGTGATTTTGAGGCATTAAAGATTTAAGGTATCAAAGACATTCTTAAAAACAGTTCAGCATGTATATTAGTTACATTAATTTGCTTAAAGATCAAGTTTTGCCTTGAATCAAGCAATGTGATTTTCAGTGCAAAGACAACTGAAGGGGCCACAACCTTGGAAGCTAGCTCAATGTGAGAACACATTAAGCCATCCAGATATGGGGAATGACTCACTCGGCTGCATCTTTTTTGTCTTCTTGATCCTCCTTCTCGTGTTTACTCCCTGGGCTGGCGGTCTGCACACCTTGGGAAGTGACCTCTGGACCTCTCTTCTGGTCGGAGCTCCCGCTAGCTGATGGAGAAATGCAAGGGCTGCTTGGCTTGCTGCTGCTGCTTGGGCAGCCAGCACTGATATTCTCCAGGAGGATGTCCTTAGAGCTGGGTTCAGGCTGGTCTTTGATCATATCTCTTGACTTTTCTCCTTCTCTGTTTTTGTTGAGCAGGTGATCCACATTGTCAGGGGTGGAACTTGGCTGTAACTAAAGAAAGGCAATTAATTATTCTCCTTTAATTTCTCCTAATGAGCTTTTGTCCAAACTAGTTGGAATGGAGATTCATACTAAGGAAGTCAACCACAAGATGATCAATAGAAAGAGCATGACACTTCACCCAAAAAAAAAAAAGAACAAAAACACTACAGTCCCCAGGCTTGTGTAGATTAGGAATACTGGAAGACAGTAGGAAATGTGGTACCACAGTTCTTAGCCTACCTATAAATATTAATAGGACAATAGGTTCTTTCTATATTAGCTTTTTGTTCACTGTCTAATGAATTAACATACTAATAGCAGAGCTGATCAATACTCTAAAGAATAAAATCAAAACACAAAAGGAAGGATTGCTAAGTCTCTTTGGAGAGGCAAAGGAGGTGGTGGTTTAATTAAGTGTTCCAAGGTAATGAGAAAACATCATTAATGAGACACTTGGTCACTGTCTTACAATGTTCATTGTAAGCACAAGTTTAAAAAAAAAAAAAAAAAAAACACTGAAAAGATCAATGAGGCTTATTGTGACATGCAATAAAAAGGAGGGAAGGTAGAGATTCTTTAATACAGAACTTGGCAAGACCCTTTGAAGATCCCCTCTTTGAACTTTCCAAATTCTTTCTTCCAGCCCCCAGCCTCAGTTCA
The DNA here is from genome assembly GCF_048593235.1 of Sminthopsis crassicaudata. Taxonomy (NCBI): domain Eukaryota; kingdom Metazoa; phylum Chordata; class Mammalia; order Dasyuromorphia; family Dasyuridae; genus Sminthopsis; species Sminthopsis crassicaudata. The sequence goes on along the minus strand of NC_133617.1, from coordinate 30,137,065 downwards.
TCCTTTACTCTCATTTTCAACCAAACTGTTTCTACGCAGTTGTCAAATACTGCATTTTTCTGTTCTTAGAACAGAAACCCCATCATCTCTCACTTACGAGGACTCTGATCTGTCCTCTGCACAGCTGCCAAAAGGATTTTCCTAAAGCAGAGGAGGTCTTGGCACATCATCTCCTCGCCCTGTATTATCTTTAGGGCCAAATATCAATTCCTGTTTGTCATTTAAAGGTCTTCACAAGATGGCCCTGTCTCATGGCCCTCCCCTTCAGACCCTCTTAATGTTCCTCCTGATTTTGTACTAACTGCCTCATGTTCCTGAAAACACTTCTTCCTCACTCTCTTCAACTGTCACCTTCTCAACAAAACCCCTTCTGATTTCCCCACCTGCTGGTACTGTCCACCAAGATAATCTTATTATAACATATACACAATATGCTGAAAGATTCCAAGATCCTTGAGGGTCAGGACAGTTAATCACTTTTTTCTTTTTATTCCCAGGGCCTAGCACAATACCTGGCACATCACAGATTCTTCATGCTTCTCGCCTGAAGAGTCAGTTTCCAAAGGTAAATAACATAACTGTTAATAGACAACATTTACAGAGCACTTACCATATGCCAGGCCCTAGATAAGGGCTTTACAATTATGATCTAAGTTGACCCTCACAACAACTCCATGAGTCAATACTATAATTCTCATTTTATACTTGAGGTAATTAAGGCAAGCAGAGCTTAAATCCCTTGTCTAATAAAGTATCTGAAGTAGATTTCCTCCCTCCAGGCCCAGCACTCTCTATTCTGCTCCTCGGCTTCTCCGCTGCAAGGCCCTTAATGCAAAGGTGGCTATGGCTTGCTTCACAATTGAGCAAGGAAAGGCTCAACAAAAGGCCAAAGGCTCATATGGTGAGAAACGAGTAGTGACAGAGAAAACGAAACCATCGATGCCCTTAGACAAGAAATGATTGGTCTCTATTGGGGGTGTCCTATCAGAATCACCTGACTGTACAATTAGACCATCAACTACTTAGAACCAAGATCAAAAGCACTACCAAGTCAGAAGAGAGACTCAAGATTACAAGAGCTACAGCCTCAAACCTGAACTCATCAAACCTGACACTATGAAATGAAAACTGAAAAAAGGCCAAGGAGCACAAGAGGGAGAGGCACATGGAGCAGAGAGTCCAGGGGAGGAGATCCTCTCTTAACATCCAAGCCCTCCAAATGCTTGTATGGATTCCACATGATACTGTATGGAGCATATCATGTTGGCAACCCCCCCCCCCACTGCCAAACTGAAGTCAATGGTCACCAAGAAAGATGCCTAACAATCTCTCCAATAAGGAAATGAAATGGAGGGAAGATTCAGACTATCCCCGAGGCCGCACATCGAAAACACTGAATGATAAATCAATTGTTCAGATGTGCATCAGCCCATTTATAAAAGACTTGTAGCCAGAATTGGAGAAAAGAAAAAGAGCAGGATGGGCAGTACGTAGAAAAGCATCCCTTACTGCTGGGACGGTTAGCTCAAGCACATGCCTTGCTAGGAACGTGGGCGAAGCAAGTGTATCTAAGAGCCTGAGTGCTTCCCAGGCAGCTGCCAAATGCAAGGGGAACAAGAGGAAAGTCTCCAGGATGCCTGGAGACCAGAACTGGGCAGGATGAGAAAACAGGGACCGACTGTGGTGTATACTTATGGGGGAACCCACCCAAAAGAAGTGGCTCAAAACCCAGAAGCCCATGGAGAGTTGATCAGGCACATCTTTTCTGAAGAAAACAATTTCAACCTACTGCCAAGAGGGCAGACTTTAGACCCAGAGAAGTAGGAAAAAAAGGAGAGCAAACGAGCAACCAAGGATGCTGTCTCCCATCTGGCACTTTATCAGGGATGACATATCAAAAAGATGGAACAAGGAGAATTTGTGATCCAATCGAGAATCCAAGGATCACAGCCACAGAGCTGGAAGGGAGGGGCTCTAAAGCCTCTGAAATCCTGCCCTGAGCTCCCCTGGAGTGGCCGGGCAAGCGTGCAGGTCCACGATCCTCAGGGCCACAAGAGGCCTGGGTCTTTACAGGAGCATCTGCACCCCTGGGACATCCCCCTAAAGCTGAGGGCAGGTGTGCAAGAGAGGAGGAGCCCAGGAGCCCAGAGATGGGAGAGGGAGGACCAGGATCCCAGAGACAAGTCATCCTGATTTGTATTGGGGGGAAATAGTTCCTAGAGGGAATATTGAAAGAGTGATAGCAGCAGCACCGGCAAATTAAGCTTGCTAGGGAGGCAATGTGATCTTGGGGAAATCAGCAAATGAGAGGATAAGGAATGAGCAGCTGTGGTTGGCACCAGATATTTATGACTGGAGAACTAGGGTAACATTTCCCTCTGGAGGCTATTATAGCCTACCTTAAATTTTTAATAATTAGTCTTTAGCCTTTGGGAAATAAATCAATGAATGAATTAATAAAATGATTAAGTTCAAATCTTTGGTAAATTCTAACTTTAAATATACCATAATGGACAAGCTAAAATGTGGCAACAAAGATGTACATTTGGACAAATTAGTGAGAGCACTGTTAACATAAGCTATTCAACCACCTTTGTACCTGGAAACAATTTCACTTTTGCAAAAAGATATAAAAACCCTGGTAGGCATGTGTCAAATGAATCAAAGAATCAACCTTCTTACGGTATAAAACAAGAGGTAGCAGACTCATTCTAAAATCAGATCAAATGTAATTGTTTAATAAATAAAAATAAATGTAATATATAATAGAGATAACATTAATTTGTGGTTTTCTAAGTCAATATATAGCCAAAAGGATCATTTCTATATCAGTCTGACACCACTAACATTTAATAAACATGAAAAAAAAAACTTACCCTAAAATCATTCTTAAATTTCTTTAAATCGTCAATTTGTTTTCTATGTTCTGAAACAATGGGTGATATACCTGCAAAAATAGAAGGTAGAAGACTCTCAAACTCTTCCCTCCAAGTGAAACTGTTCAGATCAATACTGCATTTTTATTTATTTAAAAATTTGTTTTTAAAAGACTCCTGAATACATGTGGGACTAGAGGGGAAAAACAAGAAATCCAACATTAATAAAATAGGAAGATTCAAAATCCACTTGTTAATACATAAACATATTTAGGTGTGTATGAAAAATATACCAACACCTGGGTGATCAAAAAATCACGTATCTAAGATAACTCATCTTTATCCTTCATGTATATAACCTTTTTATCCAATGTTTACGTTAACTAAGCTACTGTAGCTCACAAGGAGACATGAGAACACAAATACTGGAACACTGCAAAATACCAAAAGTAGCATAGTACCATAGAGGCAGCATAGTAAGATAGAGATAATAGATAAGAGCTCTGGGACTGGAGTCAGGAAGTTCAAGTTCAACATCACACTATTCAAGCAATCCTGGGCAAGTCATTTGACCTGTGTGCCTCAGTTTTGTTTTTGTTTTTTAAACCTCATCTACACTCTGAATATTGTTAGGATCAAGTAAGATATCTGCTAGGTACTTTAAAAAAAAATCCTAATTTCTTCTCTTCCTTTTATAATATGATCTACAGCTATATCTAAGCTGGTTTAATTTTTAAGAGGAATCTAGGTGGGATGAATAAGCATATACAAAGCACCTATTCTCTGTTTAGCATACTATGTTCTTTACCAATATTACTTCATTTGATCCTCAAAATTTTCTTTTCCCCTACTTTACAACCACTGGTTTTTCTATCTTCGTTCTATTTTTTCCAAAGTTTTGCCCATTTCTTTTATGTTCTTACTTATCGTTTGTTTAGATAAGAATTCTCCCCAATTGAAGCTGCCAAAGATCCTTTCCAATATTCTCTTCAAATTTATTAATGGGACCTTTCCAAGTTCTTCCAGTCTTCCCCTAAACTTGGTTTATTCTCTGTTATCTCTTGGTTTAAACCAATACGAGAGAATTTCTTGCTATTACTTCTTTTTGCAAATCTCATATATTCTGCTTGTCTCCTTTTCTCTTCTCTACTTGGTACCGTATTGTCATTATGCAAAAAGTACTTCCTTCATTCTTATTTTTTTCTCATTCTTTCCCTAAGAGATGCTGGGATTTGTTCCTCCACATGAATTTTGTCTCTCTTTTGTTTAGTTCTAGGAAATACTCCATAGTGGAGTAGCCAGGTGGCGTAGTAGACAGAGCACCAGCCCTAAAGTCAGGAGGACCTGAGTTCAAATGTGACCTCAGACACTTAACACTTCCTAGCTGTCCCTTAACCCCAATTGAGGAAGGGAGGAAGGGAGGAAGGGAGGAGGGGGAGGGAAAGAAAGAAAATACTGTATTCCATGGGCAGTATGATTTAATTTACCAGTAAGGGACAAGCATAGACTTTCTCCAATTATTTCAATTGTCCTTTTTCAATATTCCGACTGACACAAACTACACAAATATTTTCTCAGATTAACTCTCAATGATTTTGTGCAATTTATGGTTATTCTGAATGAATTTTATTCTTCCACCCTATACTTGTACATCTAAACTATTTTGACACACTAACCTTTATTTTCTGCTTTTACAAAGCTTGGGGAGGTCTCACTCGGCTTAATATTTTCTTTGTTTCCAGCTGGTGAATTTTGCCTCTGATCTTGAAGCCTAGAATCTTTAGCTAGAAAGATAGTTTTAGAAATCAAAGTTAGCTCAACACATGCTGGAAAAAGAAAGAAAAAACAAACACTGAGCCACAGTATTGCAAATATTGGTTTAGAACAAGGGACCCTAAACAGAGCCTTTAAGTTTAAAAAAAAAAAAAAAGAAAGAAAGAAAACAAAACAAAAATGTTCTGACTATATTCTCTGTAATAAGGTTAACGAACGACAACATATAAGCTGGTCTCAGAGGCATTGATTTGAATGATCGTATCCATGACAATTAAGTTTAGCACACAGACACAGACAAAAGACAGGTGCCCAAAAAATCCCTCACATACCGTCACTAGATGGGGTAACTGCTCGGTTGGAAGCAAGATTGGCAGGTGTAGGAGATGCAGCTGGCACAGGCACAGCAACAGATTCTGTGGGCACAGTCCCAGCTTGGGGAGAAGAGAGAATTGGACCAGGAGGAGTATTTGCAATATTGTTTTGCCTTGGAGACCTCGGTCTGTGTGTTTTCGGAGATAATCTTGGAACTACAAAAAATGGAAAAGGGACAATACAAACCTCCTAGGCACCTCTAAGAACTACGATGGCTGGAGACTCGCTCCCTCCAGTAAAGTGCTCGCCCTGGACACCTCGCCCTAGCCCTCAGGGGAGTGACGGGTGGCCAGTGCGGGGAGGAGGAAATCCATGTCCTTCCAAGTAAACTGACAGTGATATCTGTCCTAAGGACCTCAGAGTGTTCTTGGTAATAAAGCACCAAAAGGGGAGCTAGGACCACTATGTTTTGCTTTGTTTGATATAGATCAGAAATGTTATCAGCGTGGGAATCACTCGACTTCCATGTGTTTCCCCCCTTGCCACTGGCATGAAGAGGGAGCATGGTTTGGCCCCAAGCAGAAGGCGGGACTGCTGGGTGGCAGAGTGGATAGAAGGCCAAGGCTGGAGTCAGAAGACTTCTCTTTCTGAGTCTACATCTGGCCACAGACACTTCCTAGCTGGCTGACCTTGGGTAAGTCACTTCATCCCATTTGCCTCAGTTTCCTCATCTGTAAAATGCTGGAGCAAGAAATGGTGAACCAGGCCAGTGTCTGCAGAGACAGCCCCAGACGGAGTCCTGAAGAGTCCCCATGAGTGAGAAAACCCAAAAACAATCTTGGGCCACGAGGTGGCGCCACCGTATAGAAGCCATATTCAGAAAGGCTCCTTTCTTTCTGAATACAAATTTAGCTATGTGACCCTGGCCAAGTCACTTCCTGTCTGCCTCAGTTTCCTCATCTGTAAAATGAACTGGAGAAGGACACGGTCAATCTCTAGAGTCTGTCAAAAAAAAACCCAACTAGTGTCATGAGTAGCTGGGCACTACTGTACACGCCCACAAAGGGGGAGGGGAGAAGCGGGTCTCAGACTCCAGCCTGACTGAGTTTTGGGGCCTCTCTGTCCTCTCTGCCCCAATGCCCCTCGTCACAAGCCCTGACAGGAAGGACACAAGCTAAGGCAAGGAAAACATGGCGGTCCCTCGTCTGGTCACAGAAAGCCAGTCATGTGGGGGAGGGCTGCGGAGCCCGGGCTTCCCTGGGGCAAGCCTACTTCCCGACCACCAACAGGGCACCTCCAGGGAGCACAGCGGGACCAGAGAAAGGGAAAAAGCTGACATTTCTTTGTTCCTGTTAAGATGTAGCCAATACATTTTTAGAAATATAAAAAGATAAAGAGCAGGAGGGTAGGTAGGACTGTTCACAGCAGCTATGAAAAAAAAAAAAAAAAAAAACTCCAACAACAAGAACGGAGAGGGCCCACGGATTTCTCTGCCTGGTCCTTGTCCCAAATCCCAGCTGTGCTGTGGCGGTCCAGGACATTCTTACGGGCTCCTTTTCTCCTTCAGAACCCACTCTAAATACACACGTGATTAGGAAAGTGGATTAACCGCCACCAAGGACAGAACACCCCATTTTTGTCTATATCTAGCTACAGCTCCCATTATGTGCCAAGCACTCGACAGCTATCATCCCCTTGGCTCCTCACAACCGCCTCAGAAAGTAGGTGCCATAAAGCGGAAGCAGAGAGGAAGGGATGGCTCAGGGTCCTACGGCTGGCCCTTTTCTGGGGACAAATCTGGGTCCCAGTGAGGGCTTCAGCTTGCAGTCAGACCTCCCTCCCCTGGCTCCAAGACACTCCCAATGCAACAGGCTCCCTCTTCGCCTTCTCCTAACCCCCATGTGAAGTCCCTCTGCTTCACCCACCAGACCTCCCACAACACACTTCTGTTACATAACACTATGCATTAGCTTAACTCAGACCCACAGAAGTTTGACTCCGTATCCAACATAGCAAGAATCTCATGTTTGCTACTGCAAGAAAGTGAGACTAAAAGTTAACATACCTTGATCCTCTTCCTAATGAACTTTTTTAAAGTAGGGGAAGTTGGGGCAGCTAGGTGGCGCAGTAGATAGAGCACCAGTCCTGAAGTCAGGAGGACCTGAGTTCAAATCTGACCT
>NC_133617.1:30004921-30124921 GCF_048593235.1 Sminthopsis crassicaudata | reverse complement strand
AAAAAAGGAAAATGACAAAAATGATTTGTTTTTACGTTGAACCCTTTGAGGACAGTTATGAGGTTTTTGGCATAGTTAAAACAACTAATAAAAGTTCACAAGTTCCTTTAAATGAGTCTGTTGAAACCAATCCACATTCCCAACGGTTAATTCAGATCTACTCATCCAACGTGAGGAAGAAAGCCTGGTTCCTAGAAAGGTTTCTCAGTACCCGCCTTGTCAAGACAAGTACAGAACATACCAGAGGACTTCGCACAATAAAAAACAACACAAAACTCGGGGAGAAAAGGAATGGACTACATCAGCTCTTACTTTTCCAATGGAACACCATAATGAAGGCAAGGGGCATCTGCTCCCCCTTAAGACACAGTTAAACAATCCAGCTCCTCGCCATCTCAAATTCTACTATCCCCCTGCTGATGCTGAATCAACCTCTACAACGCCAAAGGATGGGGAGCAGACTAAATCTTCAACTTCTGTGGTATTCCACAATGGTTACAATGGCAACTGGCTTAACATTCATTAGCCTTTTTAAAAAGAGAGGAAAGACCAGTACGAGCTGCCCTCTCAAAATGAAAGGGAAAGAGATGTTATCTAAATAAGGTATGTAAACACAGGGCAAATACCACAAGAAAATTTATCTGAAATAAAATGCAGCTACAAAATATTCAATAACCAAATACAGATGTGCTGGTGGTGTTGGATTATGTGTAACAACAGGTCAGTACAGTTTCTAATTTTAAATGACATCAGACTTACCTTGACTTTAGTAACTTTTCAAGTCTCCTCCCCAGATGGTTTTCCCCACACTTGAGTATCCTGAACATCAGGGCACTTTTTAACTTTTTATTTGGAAAATTTTGAACATGATGCTACTTCACCACTAATTCTCTACTCAATGAGCAAAGAAATTTGACCAAAAATGTCAATATTCTGCTCAAAACAAAAGCAGTTCCTGAAGTAGTTAAAAGCAAACTGCAGAAATTATCTTACCCTTTAAAATATACTCAAGAGTGTTTAGCTGGAAAGGAATTCTGGAGAAAGAAACTTAATGGCAAATATGGATGCCAGAAATCCAATATTACTTGTGTTTTTCTCTTTACTCTGTGCCTTTTCTCCTTTCATTTCTATTCCTTAAACTGAAGCCATTTTTTTCCAGTGGTGCTATTAATCCAACAGCTCACTCATTATTTATTAAGACCCAATATACAATCCATTTACGACAAATATTTGTATCACTTTGAAAATGTTTCCATGACACATTATACTGAAATATTATACATCCATTTTTAAAATTAAGATTGTTTAATTTTTCCAATTTCTTTAAGTCTAGACTATTAAGTCATGAATTACATATCAATAAAATATCTTACAGACAATAAATACTGTAGCAAATAGCTCATAAATGCACTTGCAAATGGGTTCTACAGTGACTTTTTATCAATTCAAGATTCATAAAATAAAATCTCAAATTGTATAAACTACACTGTTAAAACCAATGAATTTTATATAAGCACATATTTAAGATTTGAATTTTTAAAAGAATTTAAAGCAAACTGCTTCAAATAAAAATTAACTTCATAGACTGAGCCAAAACACTTGCCTCCATTAACGACTCTTTGGTCTGCTGCAGAATTCAGGTTAAACTCTGAAGTATGAGATCCAGATCTGGACGGGGTGGGACCGGATGCAGGCTGGCCCATCCTTGGTGAATTTTGTCTACCACTTCCCCAAGTCATGACATCTCGGGTTCTTTGTCCAGGTGGAATGTACTTGCTTTCTCTGAAAGGGAAGAGTGATTCACTGACTATCACATAAAATCTAGGAAAGGTGAAAGTTTATATGAAACACAATTTGTATGAAAGGTGATATTCTGAAAGCATAAATAACAAAACAAAACAAGAATTCCTATAGTAAAAGTATTTTCAAAGGTTTATAAAATGAATTAATAATTTTAATCAAAGCAGCATTAACATTTACCAAACTTCATTAATTTATAAGAATCACTGGGGAAAAGTAAAGATGACATTACTCTATTATGTGCAGTATGGCATGATAAGATCACTTTTTTGGTTCCTCTTCAGAATCACAAAATTAAAAGCTGGAAGAAATCTTAGTAAAACAGACTATCATCTTTATGAATTTAAAAAAGGCTTAGTTCAAATCATATAAATGTTCACAAGCAATTAACTTTGGATAAGTCATATTAAAGTTATATGCTCCTTCCCAGAGATCTTGCAGAAAATATTCAAATGACAGGGCTATGTTTTCCATTAAATACCTGGTGTTGATACTGTGCCCCTCACGTTCACTGGCATTTCTCTGAACAGCAGTATATTTTTCTTCTTCACTTCTATCATCATTTTCAAGGGCTACCCGAGCTTTGTATTGAGCACTTGATTCAATTTCTTCAGCTAACTGATTTGCACGTGCTTCCCGTTTTAAAAATTCTTCTGAGTTATCTCTTTCTAATGGCACCCTAAACATGAAAGAAAAAAAAAAAGAAAAAAAGCAAAGAAACATTTAAAAAAAAAAAATAATAAGCAGGATATGTGAAGGTGCTTTTCCCCCCTTAACTTATTCAAATTTAAATCCTTGGAGTAGTTTAACATCTAAAAGTACTGCTTGAATTGAGCAATCTCCCACTTAAATCTCTAGCCTTGAAACAGTCAATTAGGTTTTGGCAAATCAACATAAATTTATTTCAATTTTGCCTCCCAAGAGGGACAAAAAAATTGCCTATAAATGCATTTCCTTCTCTGATCACAGAAATCTGCATTTAGGCTAGAATAAAATTATTCTTTAAACTTTGAAAACCTTGTAGGATAATCCCTCAACCCCCCCCCCATTTTTCTAAATTTGAAGTGGGGGAAAAAGTCTCAAGTAATGAAATAAAAGGAAGGAAAACTTTTGAAACTCACGTATATGATGACAAACTGCTATCATAGGTGGAAACTACACCATAATTTTCTTCATTATATCGAAACATATCATTGGGATCCCATCCATTAGACTAGAAGAAAATAAAGCTTGTTGTTTTTTTTTTAAGTAACAGTTTTTTTGCTCTTCAGAATTTCCTACTGTGTTCTCAATCTTTAATCAATATTAAAAATACAGACTAAAAAAAAAAAAAAAAAAAATACAGAGACTATACAAAAGTAACTTTAAAATAGTTAGATGAACCAAAGATGGACAATAACTATAAAGAATCATTTTACACTCTAATGAATGTTGAGATGTGAGTTAGTTTTGCCCACATTTTTCTTCTTTTTGTGATTTAATATAAAGGATGGTTCTTAGAAAAATGTGATATAAATTTTTTTAAAGACAAAAAAAGATAGGCTAAAACGCTTTTATTGAGTGATACAGTAAGAGTTGAGACTGGAACACAAAACCTTTTACTTAGTAATCTGAGGTACTTCTTCAAACCTCGGTAGTCTGGTCCATGCACACTGACAGGGGATGTTCAAGTACCAAAGTCATGATTCTTCCCAAGGGTTAAAAGTTGTAGGGTAAGGACAGAAAGATCAAAACTATCTTTCATCAGTTGAGGGGGGAAATGGTGACAATCTCACCAGAATTAGTTGAAAATACTTTCAAAGCCAGTTTTGCTATTCACCAAGAACATGTGATTTTGGTTCTCTAGGTTGAAATTTCCCCATAAGTAAAATGAAGTGTTTTGATGACACTATCTGTAAAGTTTTTTTTCTCTTTCCAATCCCAAAATTTTAAATTGCTTAACTAAATTCTACTAGGGTCATCCTCAATAATCCTGTTGGGCTCCACAAAATAATTTTCAGTAACCACAATGCTTAAAGCATTCTGAAGAAGGCATCAGGTTCTAATAGAAATCTGCTGGATTTTAAGGGAAACAGTGGCTCCAAAACTTTTCTTGCACCCTCCTCTTCTGGATCCTCTCTCTTCTCTAGGTTTTCAGGACATCCCTCTGTCCTGTCCTTCCTCCAGACCACTCCTTAGTCTCCTTTGCTCGCTCTTCCCTGTACATTACCTCCTCTGATGGGAGCCCTCTTCTCTATCCCCCACTATCTTCCTCTTCCGCTTCCTGGATTTTCAGGGCCATCTCTATGCTGATGACTTTCAGGTCTATCTAAGTAAGCTACCCCCACCTCTTGCTGATCACCAATTTCATGTCTCCAAGTTCCTTGCAGACACCTCAAACTAGGTGTCCAAGTCATTTTGGTTTTTTTATAATAACTTTTTATTCTCAACATTCACCCTTGCAAAACTCTGTTTTAATTTTTAACTACCTTCCTCCCCACCACATGCCTCCCTAGACAGTAAGTAATCCAACCTAGGTTACACATCTGCAATTCTTCTAGAGTTATTTCCACATTTATCATGCTGCACAAAAATCAGATCAAAAAAGGGAAAAAAAAAGAAAAAAAGCAAGCAAGCAGCTACTATGTTGTGATTCACATTGTTTCCATAGTCCTCCTTGTAATGACTCTCTCCATCATAAATCTCTGACAGATATTTTATACAATCCAAATTATATTTCATTATTTCCCCTCCCTCCACTCTTCCCCTTCCCAAACTTTCCTATTACTATAGAGGGCATCCCCAACCTCCCAATTCCATAGCTCACAACCCAAGTATCTTCCCGGGTTCCCCACTATCTTTTAGCCTCCATATCCAATGCCTATCACTTTCACACTTCATCTGCAATACACTCCCTTTCTCTTCTCTGACATGGCCACCCTACAGTACAGGTCCCCTCACCTCACCCCTCGACTAGTATAAAGGCTTAATGGTGGGTCAGCTCTCCTTCTCCATAAATTCCATTAGCCTCCTATCACCTTCGGGATCAAATATAAAACCTTGCTTTGATTCCAACCCATTCATAAGCTATCCCTTCCTAGCCCTCCAGTCTTCTCACACCTTACTTCCAACATTTTGGCCTCCTGACTGCTCCACAAACAAGACCCTCTATCTCTTGGCTTCAGGTATTTTTTCTGGCTCTTGCTCATATCTGGAATGCTCTCCTTGCTCATCTCTCTCTCCTGGCTTCCCTGCCTTCCTTCAAGTCTCAGCTAAAATCTTACCTTCTCTAAAAAGCTTACCCCGACACCTTTTAATTTAATTCTAGTGCCTTTTCTCTTATCAATTGTTTCTTGTTGCATATAACAGAACTGTATTGTATCCCCAGAACATCAAATGTTTGCTTTCTAACAAAGGATTCACTTCAGAAATATTCAATAAATTTAATAAGATGATCATCATAATGCTTCTAAGTATTCTCAAAGACATAATTTCCTTAATAGTTCAGCTAGCAAAAGAGATAACTAGTTGTTTCCCTATCTGTGGAAAGATCAGGACATGCAATTTCTTACAGTGTTACCCTCACCAGAGAAAGACAACCAATGGTTGCTGAGAAAAACCTTCTCAAGGTGAAAATACATGCCACATCTTATGCAATATGATGTTTGCTTTTGCCTCCAGTAATTTGACAAATCTTATCCGTGGGGTCTTAATACCTTGTCCTATACGCAGTGGCATACATGTACCATTCAACAAACTGACTGTTACTTAGAACTAAGGACATTAGACAACTCAAAAAAGGAAATAGAATTCCAAATCCCGATCTGTAAAGCACCACATCACACAAATCTTCTCATTTCCTGTAGTTTTCATGAGTTCACTGTCCCTCTACCCCTCCTGGGCACTGCATTGCCAAGCCCTTCCTTCCAGGACATGCTACCTGCAGTTCCTCCCCAAGTCAGCTCCTCCTACACTGGCTGCCCTCTGCTTCTTCCTTCCCCAGCTCACTTCTTGTTTTCCCTCCTAACTCTCTGACCACTACTTCTCCGTTTCTTTTGCTGGACCCTTCTTCTAACTTGTACCCACCAACAGTGGTTTTTCCTTAAGGATTGAACCCTCTTTTCCCTATGCCATTTCATTCAATCTCATCAGTTGGCATAAATTCAATTATCACCTCTATGCAGATGATTCTCAGTCCTATTAGTTCAGTCTTAAACTCTCTCCTGACCATAATCGTGTCTCATATCTTCAAATGCTTTTGGGCATCTTAAACTAGATGTTTCAGGCCAAAATAAATAAATTAAAAGAGCACCAGCCCTGAAGTCAGGAGGACCTGAGTTCAAATCAAGCTTCAGACACTTACACTTCCTAGCTTTGTGACCTTGGGTAAGTTACTGAACCCCAATAGCCTCGTGGGGAAAAAAAGAAAAAGAAAAAAAAATCAGCCACCTAGCTGCCTCAGACACTTAACTGTCCCAAAATGAACTTATTTCCCCCCAAAACCCTTCTCTCTTCCTAACTTCCAAACTATTGTGGAAGGACCCACCACCATCTCCCATTTATGTTTCAGGCGTCATCTTCAACTTCTCAATCTATGTCTCCCATATGAATCTGTTTCCAAGGCCTATCAATTTTTATGTTCACAACATTCTGTACCTATACTCCTCTGCTCCAACACACTGCCACTATCATGGTATAGGCCCCAGTCACAGCTATTATTGCAGTAACCTACTGATGGGTCTCCCTTCTTAAGTCTTGCTCCACTCTGGTCTACCCTCCACCTAAATTGTCAAACAGATCTTCCTAAAGCACAGATCTGATGACACCTTCCTAATCAAACTGCCTCAAGGCAGGGACTATTTCTTACTGCCAGATCTTTTTATCAACAGGACCTAACCAGGTCACTTGTATTTTATAGAGTTTAATAAATGTCTTTAATTGAATCACTTAAATGAGACGGATATTGGCGATACTCTTCTAGATTAGTCTTTTGAATACTAGCAGCAATGCACAAGGTCCTCCTCTTTGTGTTCAACATTGACTTTTGCACTGATAGCTGAGAAACCATAACTTGTCCCCTACCCCAAAGTATCACTTCAAGATAATTTAGGATGCTTCCTTCTTATTGGCTAGATGTTTTAGTAAGGCTACCAATTTTTATTAGGACAATAATTTCTGACACTTTGGTATCTTTATACTCCAAAAATCTGATATGTAAGATAACAAATGATTCTAAATAGCTTTGGTTTACCTTTACTAAGCACATGGTTGCTGACAGACTAAGATCACATAAAAGATAAAAAACAGGAGGTCAAAAGCTGAACTCCAAGTCCAATAAGTGTTATACAGAGGTGACGATGGTCAAAGACTTCTAGAGTCTTTGAAGTAGAACAAGATTAGAACACTAGTGTAAATGTCTGCCATCCAAACACTGAACCAACTAGAAAGAGACTAGCTACTATAGATGGAATGTTTTTAGTTATAGCAACTCTCAAAAACCATGTCCTCAAAGATGTAGTGATCAGGCCCTTCTCTTCCAGCATATTCCTCCTATACCTCTGATATTGCATGGAGATGACCCGGTAAAAGCTATGGCAGGTCTCTATAACACCTGAATATGCTACAAAACCAAGCTGCAAAAGTATCAATTGACAATCAGTATAACTAAGAATATGGTACCCTCCAGCCCCCACAAAAAGGGGTGACCATTATGTGATCAATGTTTTAACCACAGCATTAACAAAGATCAGACACAGAAGATGTGTAAAAATTCTTAGACCAAGAGTAATGTGCCATTTCCCCTCATCAGAAATGTTTAGCTTTTGAAATGCAAATTATTATTGTCATAAATGAAATAGACATTCATAGGAAAGTTCATATACTCTACCTAAATCTCTTTACTTTCCTTCAGATAGTGAAATAGATATAACCCAGGCTAAGCATACTGTATTGATCTTCATCAATTAATCTGGATTAAAAAGTCCTCTCTCTGGTTACAGATGACTCTCTCTCCATCACAAGCCTATTAGAATTGTCCTGAATCATCTCATTGTTGAAAAGAGCCACAAATGACCTTATTTCTTAAATAATCTTAAATTAGTAAACATTCAATGAACTGAAGTGCAAATATTACTTACAACATCAGTCTCTAAAGCCTCAAACTCTTCAGTGGTAGCAGTTTCACCTCCATCCCATGGTTCAAGGTCCTTCTCTTTGTGTTCGCCATTTACTTTAGCACTGATAGCTGAATCAGTAAAAGCATCTGCAAAAGATTTTAATGGAAAGCTTACTAAATCAGGCAATTAAGTACACAAAATATTCCTATATTACAAGACAATTGAACAAGTACAGTGTTATAAAGTCTGAAAGTCAACTTTATATTCAATGAAAATGTTTTAATATTCTTCACTTTTAATATGTACATTGAAAATTGTACATCACTGCAGATAGCTTTTAAGAGATAATTTCAAATTAATACAATTTGAGGACATGTGGGTTTTTTTGTTTTGTTTTGTTTTTGCTACTACAGTTAACATTAAAATGAATGTTTTTTGATTTTCTGAAGTGACAAAAAGATACCACCTACTACAAAGGAATCTTTTGCTTCACAAACCCATTAGGTATACACTGATATTATCTATAGCCAAAAATACGCTATTCTCCAGTTCCAAAAGCTCTATATCCTAGGAACAGGTATGGTCAGTGGGTCAAATAAAAAATTTTAAATACAGAACAGAACAAAACCCAGGTGCCCACAAAACTACTCTGTGTGAGAAATGCCACTGCAACAATCATAAATTCCAATAAGAAAAAAGAACTACTCTCTCACTCCCAGGGAGTAAACAAAGGCTGAATAACATGTTGGCTATATTATAATGGAGACTCTTCTGTTGTATAGGTTGGACTAACTAGTCTCTGTTAGTTATTATGTAACTACAAAATTAGTAATGAGTCCGGAGTCACTTTAAACACATGAGAGTCAATTGTTCTCAATCTACTGGGTATCTTTCCTTCGCTAATCACTGGAAGTCTGTCAATACCTTGTTCTCCTATTACCCAGCAAGAACAGTTATGGGAACAAGAGGACAGCCAAGTCTGAGTGATTAGTTCTTTAAAGAAACCTTTTCCTAGCTAGAAAGCAGAAACTAAACAAACAATAAGCATGCAGGTATTAGACTCAGGGGTTCAAATCTACCACTTTTGCTTCCTTAGGCAAATCTTTTTTGCATGTGTCATCTATAAATGAAGGAATGGGCTAGATAACTATTTCTACCCCTAATTATTAGGGAGCCTAGAATTTGTAACTCAATCACAATACAGCCCTCTAGTGGAGACCGTCAGCTCTCATCTCCAGCACACATCATAGAAGGATCTCATAATCAAACCTAAACACCCCCTCTTGCAGGGACCTCCTGGGAAAAAGCCATTCATTCCATAGCAGCTGTACATCAAGAACTGGCCAAAAAAAATGGAAATGATAGAGCACAGCATCTATAGCCACTCTCTCTCTCTAACTCTAATCAGAATAACAAAAAGCTGCATGGAGTTGTGAAGATGATAATCCCCTACAATGCTAGAAGCTTTTCTCTCTCAATCCCTCCCTAAAGTACAAACTCCAGTACCTCAAAGAATTCAAGGGGCAGTTTCTAATAAAGAAGGAATATGGATCAGGTAAAAACCTGTAGTTTAGTCAATCAAGACTGCCACCTTAGAACTATTAGTTGTCTATATGCCTTTGAGAACTGGGTTCATAAGATCAACAAGCACGGAAGTGTAGGAGTTACCTAGTCCCAAGGAACAGCAGGTTGAAGCTGAAGACAAAGGGCTCTGGGTCCAGATCTGACCTAAAACAAGCTATGGTGACTCCAACTAAGTCTTTTGACCTTATGCTTCTGGTTGTTTGTGTGTAAGAAGATTGGACTCTATGGTTTCTACTGTGCTTTTCAACTACAAATCAAGAAGACCTCACACAAAATATGCAGATTCAAAGTTTCTAGTGTCTAACATAGTAGTATATTTCACATAATAGATATTTACTGAAAGCTGCTAGTTTTTGTTAAATTAACCATTAATACTCTTTTCAAATATCCTTTAAATAATGGAATTCATCTTGTGTGCTTTTAGAATGTGAATTGTACAATCTTCTTCTCAAAAGGAATTTAAATTTCTACTCAAATTTTCAAATAAAAAAGAAAAGTAAAACAAAAAAAATTTCTCCATCTAGCCAAACTAAAAGATTTAGTTCTTCTAATTAATTAGAATAAATCTAAAATAATTAATAGTAATAAAAATAAAATAAACTAAGTTTAGCAATTAGATCAATTTGTATCTTCAAATTCACATTAATGTGCTATTTATACCAGTTTTTTAAAATTGCAAATGACAGAAAATTAAGACATTGTAGATTAAATATCAAAAAACAATGTCATGGGAAGAATTTCAAGTATCAACTGAAAAAAAAAATAAATTTCAAGTATTCCCTTATACACAAATAAGGGTACCCTGAATTCTATAAAGTAACTCCAATGTTTTAGAAAGGATTGAGAACACAAGTTGACTTCAAATCCCATGTTTGACATGTAAAAGAAAAATAGCTTTAAATTTCTTACAAGGACATAATTCTAAATGGAAAAAAAATTAAAGGGAGACTTTCCAAAGGAGCCAACATGAAAAATCATCTAAATATCTAATATCCACTTAGCGACAATGTTTAACCCGTATAGTGATTTGGCAGACCATTACTGATTTCTAATAAGGGACATATCTTACTAACTTATTTTATTTAGTTTTATCTTTCCTTTTTATCATTAATTTGAAGACTTATGATACTATCTTGTTAAAATAATTATTCAAGTGTCAACAATTATATACTAAGTTCATTTGTACATTCAAGAAACAGACAATAATACAAGGAAAAAATTCAATAAATACGCATAAGTACAAGGTAAAAGAATTAGTTTTCCTATCATTAAGTATTTGGATTAAAATTCCACTTTAAAGATGAGCTTTTAGAAAAATGAGCTTTAGGAAAAAACAATACATAAAGGCATAAAACTGAAGCAAGACGAAACTATTTGTTGGACTTTGGAAAAAAAAGCTTTATTTGTAGAACTATTGCACAACCTGGCAATAAATGCCCAGGTAAAGATCCTAGTATTTCAACCATAGAATGTTAACATTAAACATATTACCTCACCTATTTGGGGAATGGGAAGGGAGGGGGTAGTAAATAGAAGCTAACTAAGTCATATATAGATAGCTCATTCAGTACTGTCATCCAGACAATTTGTAAATACAAGAGTACTTGTGCGGTGCGGCACTATGTATTATTTTGTTACATAACTGAATAAGCAAGGAAATCAATCAGCATAAAGTATTCTCAACAGGACAGTGGAAATTTGCATGCAGATTTTTATAGTGCCATAATACACAAGCCAAATATATTAATTTCCATTACACAATAGAGTGAGAAACAAGCATTATGAGAGCAAAATGCAGTAACAAAACAGGACTGCTAAAAGAAATAAGTTACCTGTTTCTGAAGGAACTACAGATATAGAAAGAGAAAAAAAAAATTAAAATAATCAGATAAAGTCAAGAAAAAATTTAATTCTTTAATCCTCAGTAAGCCTATCTTGATACATACATTCATATTTTTATATTTAAGAATCCATATTAAACTCCAGAAAGCCTCTGAAATCAAACATACAAATCACAAACATCCCCTAGACACAAGGCTGCACAGGGACTCTTTCTCACCTTCTTTCCCCTTCCCTCCCGACATTTAGACCCCAGAAACTGGTTTCATGTTCCGCTTGGCTAGGAGGGGTAAAGTAATCATTATCTCCTTGTCTTCAGAAAATTTACTCGTCACTCCCCTTTATATTTTACAAATTTCAGCTTCATAAATTTGATTTCAGAAAATCTCTTCTAATATATCTTTTGAATACATTCCCAACATTTCTCCAACCTTTGCCCTGTGATTTCAAGTTAATTTTCTCTTTTCTCTTTTATGCTCTACATCATCCATCCCTGCTGCATTAAGTAGTCACAGATGACTTCTGTCAAGCAACAGCATTAAAGAGTACAGATTAAAAATTAACTTCATTTCATTCATTTAATCACTAGTGGTGTGGTTGATGTAGACCAATGATGCTGGTAGGCACCAAAAGTTGGGGTTCAGTCATGTGAAGAATTCACAATGGACATTCTCTTTGGCAAAAGGCAGATTTATTTAGGGAAGAGGTCACCGACAGAATGAAGAGGTACCATTAAACACAGGAACGGCAAATATGAAAGAGCTTGGGAGAGCATATGAAACACAAGTTCCTCTGTGGAACTCACAATTACCTAAGAGAAAGGGAGCACATCCATAAGGTTGGGGCATGTCCTTAGCTGGCAGGCCAAATCCTGAGTTAGCAGTAAGGAGAAGTAGGGTTGGGAAGCCTAGTGGAATTGAGAGAGAAATCCTGTGACATGGGGGGAGAGGGGCAAGGAGACAGACACTACAAGGCAGAGAGCCATGGAGGACTGACCCAAAGAAGGGCAGCAGCCATATAGGGAAAATTTAGCCTCAGACATGACTGGGATTTCTGACAGGATATGTGCTAGACCCTGGCAGAGGGAGGGTCTCAGGGATGTGCCGTAACTTTTAACTGGAGGGCCTGCTCAAAGGGTTTAGCTTGGAGGGACCTCTAAGCTAAACTGATCTCTATCAAAACCTTCTCCCAGCTTGCCTCAGATCAATTCTTTGATTTTGAAAATCAAAGTTTTTCTCTGTCCAACATACCACTCAGGACCTGATCAAGTAGGACCATAAGAAAAATTGTTTTGTACACCTTTTCACTGTAAATATATAGTATTTCAACTGATTACATATTCAACAAGATGTTGTGGGTTAACCTACATAGCTAATTGTCATTCATAGTGTATTTCATTAGGAAAACAGAACTTACATATGAACTTTTAGAACTTTTGGACATTATACACAGTAGTTTGGAACTGCTTGTTAGAGAGCAAAGACCAAAAGTTTTGGACTATGGTTACAATGTAAGTTGTGATTATATTATTCATTCTTTAGTTTTGAGTGAATCACCACAATGAAAACTTAAGAACAACCTCTTTGAAAAAACAAATGGATTGATAGAAGTTCTTTTACCTTTAGGAAAGAGCTCATTCAACCAAAGGCAAAGAAAAGTATTAAATTAAATTAGGGAAAAGGAATAAAACACTAAATTCAGTCTTTTGTCAAAGGTATCTAAAAGGAAATCTTAAACCCCCCCCAATCAAAAAAAAAAACCTGAAAATAGAATAAATGTAATACAAAGTCCTCTTCCAACAACTGATGACATAAAATTGAGAAGAAAAGGAAGAGAATAAAGTTTGAGGTAAAACACAAAAATTGAGTTGAAAATGATCTGACTTTTTAATGGACTATAAACTCAGTGATCAAATAAGATATTACAATGACTTCTATTTAGTGCTTGACAAGCTTTCAGGGGTGGGTTTCTTAAAGGAAACAGGGTTTCCTTCAGGGTTGAAATAGTCAATATATTCTTTTGTAATAACAAGCACGTTTGAATCTTTCTAACTTTGTTTCTGAAACAACATGGAACTATCATTAGACACAAGAATTTTCATGTTTGTACAGTCACTATGCATCCAATTCTGACCATTCTAAGCACAATCTGTTCTTGCAGTTGTCAAATTTTTTTCCAAATCACCAATCCCCATTCAATATCCCTATACAAATGATTCCCAATGTTAAAAGGCATGTGCCTGTTCTCATTTGCATACTCTATACCCTGTAATCTTCTTAAGGCATCAGATATGTTCAAGACACACGCTCACAGATAGGTGGTACAGTAGACAGATGCACTGTGCTTGGAATCGGGAAGATTTGAATTCAAATCCAGCCTCAGATCCCTATTTTCTATGTGGTCCTGAGCAAGTCACTTAACATGTGACATGGCAGATGGTTGTCCTTCCTCCTCAAAGAGGACCAATGGCATCACAGTGTTACAGTCGAGGCATAGTGTTTCCGACTGTAGCTGACCAGATCAATTCAAGTGCTCTGTCACAGGCTGGATACAAGTGCTTCTGCTTTTCTCTAGAGCACAGCCCCTTCTCTGATGAGGGCACGCCATGCTGGTGGTCCTATGCCAGTGTCTCCCAGGTCATATAACTGATTCTAAAGTTCTTCAGAGACCTTGAGGGTGTCTTTGTATCGCTTTCTCTGACCACCTTGTGAACATTTGCCCTGTGTGAGTTCCCCATAAAAGAGTCTTTTTGGCAAACGTACATTTGGCATTCAAACAACATGGCCAGGCCCACAGAGCTGTGCTCTCTGCAGGAGAGTTGAATGCCTGGCAGTTTAGTTCAGTAAAGGAGCTCAGTGTCTAGCCAGGTGATCTTCAGACTCTTCCTAAGACAATTCAAATGGAAGCCATCGTTTCCTGGCCTGATGCTGATTTACTGTCCAGGTTCCAGAGGCACACAACAATGAG
The DNA here is from genome assembly GCF_048593235.1 of Sminthopsis crassicaudata. Taxonomy (NCBI): domain Eukaryota; kingdom Metazoa; phylum Chordata; class Mammalia; order Dasyuromorphia; family Dasyuridae; genus Sminthopsis; species Sminthopsis crassicaudata. Next base: position 30,110,636 of record NC_133617.1, on the reverse strand, counting down.
GCTATGAAGGTAGACCTTCGGTTTGGCTTCAGTCCAATCCCTTCCCTCTCCCACACTTTCCTTCAGAGCCCCCCATGAGCTAGCTCTGGCAAAGCATGTGTCAATCTCATTATCCACAGGGACACATTCCTGGAAAGCCAACTTCTGCACAGCATCCACAATTTTACCATTTGCTGTAGCTGATGGTTCCACATATGGATGGTGTGGTGCTGGCTGGTGGAGAACCTGTATGTTTTCTACAATTCTCTCAAATGGAAAATTGAGATGGGGAAAAAAATTGACTAAAGTAAAAACAGTACCTACTTTTCAGGGTTGTTGTGAGGATCAAAAGAGAAAATACTAGTAAAGCATTTCACAGTAGTTGGCTTAATAAATGTTTGTTCTCTCCTACCATCATGTCAAGTTTCTGAAGAAACAAACTTTACCTTATACTGCTTCTTACTGCAGTAACAGCTATTTCCTGATTTAAACTCGTCTTCTACTTATGTTACTACTCTTTTATCTGGCAAGTTTTTAATGAATTGATTCTCAATACCAATCGGTTGTTCTGGTGTATTTTTTTGTGATATTGCAGCTCCAGTGTGCTAGTGGCAGAAAAGTATAGAGAACGTGACCCAAAAGTACCAGTGCAGATTTAAGCTTTAATTTAGAATTCTGTGAAACTTTTTTTTAAAGGTAATATATGCAACTGTTAAATATATTTATACCCAATAACAAAAATACTTTACATCTTAATTATATTTCCACTAAAGATGTATGAACAAAGACATATACAATATAAGTAAAAAATAATTGATAGAAGGATGGCACTATACTTAAAAGACTTGGAGAGATTAGGAAAGCATTTCTATAAATATGGGATTTTAACTGGAACTTAAAGGAAGCCAGGGTGGTCAATAGAGCAGAGAAGTGTTCCCGGCATAAGGAAAAAAGGCCTAAAATGGAGAAATGAGTGTTTTTGTACATGGAACAGGCAAGAAGGTAGTGCTACTGGATCTACAAATGTCTTGGAGAATAAGGTATGAGAAAACTGAATAAACAGTGGAAGTTAAATTACAAAGAATTTAGAATGGCAAATAGAATTTTACATAGGTTTGTAATAAGTTGTTTTTTTTTTCCCCAGAGACCACCACCACACCACAGAGGTGTCAGCTGATTAAAATAAAATAAGAGAAAGAGAAAAGAAGCAGTATCTTATGTTCTTCTTCTGATAAGTAAATCAAAACCTGGACAAATTTTATTGAAAGGCAAGTTTCTTATACCTTAAGTTAATTTCATGCTTCTAATGTATGAAGTGGAAAAAGTAAGCATTCCAACATATCTATCAACCACAGATTTCATTAGCATATGAAAACCTATCAAATTACTCTACTTTTACCCATATTTACCTAGAAGTTTTATCAAATGTATAAGGAATGGAATATCTCAAAATTCCAAAACAATCAAGAATGATTTAATGGGATTATAAATATTTGACAATTTTTCCCAATGTACCTATCAAAAATATTTTGTGAAGATGCTGTTGATGTCTTAATGAAACAGGTTTGTGGTTCTGTTTAGAAACTGTTTACTAGCGTGCCCGACGTCAAGAGTATCAATAACAAAACATTGAGGCTCCCAAAGTTATATGAAGACATAAATTTTCAGATATGAGCAACGTTTCAGTTAATTTTTTTTCTTGCCTACAGATGTGAGGGCTTTATTTTAGAGAGAAGAGATCAAATGGAAATCAGGAGAAAAAACAGAACTATACCTTAAAGTGACAACACCACTAACAAAGGAGAAGGGATGCCCAAAGGAGAAGTAAAGGAAGAAAAGAGAATCAACAAAACATTAAAAAATAATCAAAAGAAAGCAAGTTCAAAAGGAGGTACACAGACAAAATAGGTCAATTTTGAAACTAACACACTCACTAAATGTAACGTTCTTTAAAAAAAAATAAAATCATGAAACTTTATGTATACTGTATTATACATATACACAACTCTTTGTATAAAGAAATGTTTATGGCTTTTGATGTTTATTAAATTTATAAAAGGAAATTTTTAAAAAGAACTTACCAGTAAAGGCTAAATCCCAGAATGAATTGAAGCTTTTGAAAAAAAAAAATTTAGCTTTACCAAAGTAGGAATATTTTGTCTGACTCTATATGTGTAATGGAGAATTAGTTTTGCAGGGTGGATTTTAGAACTGAAAATAAAATTGAATAAGAAAAAACTATTGAACACAATTTTAAACCTGAAAAATTCTAATAGATAACCATCTTATAAGAGATTATTTGGAAACTGTTTAATGAAAACAGCATACAAGATGAACTGAATAATCTTGTTTACTCCTAATTTCCCATCATGGATGTTCTGTACCTGAAGATTAGCTTCTGCTAGTGAAGATCCAAGAGTCAAACCCTAGCTGCAAATCCAGAGCTTTTTACAGTGCAGCCTGCTACCTCTTCTGTAAAATGAAAATAATAAGAGCATTTTTTTTTAGCCATGCTCAGATCTGGGTCACAGGCCCAAAGCAGAGAGGAGCACTAGCACACCAGAGCTTCCGGCTACAGTGGAGTGGGGAACCTCCTCACAGTTCCTCAACAGAAAAGAGAGCTTGCAGTCACTTACATACCAAAGCACAGAATAGTAAACACATTTTTTTCTTAGATCATACCACTTTGGAAGAACTCAAAAGTTACAGATTACTAGAAGTATTTCTGAAAACTGCTGCACCAAAACCCTGAAGCTTGGGACAATGCCACCTCCACCCTAGAAACAGAGTCCAACTGAGTTACAAGTCAAGAGATAAGCTAAGAAAATGAGCAAACAACAGAAAAAGATTTCTGACCATAGAAGTTACAAGGGTGACAAGAAAATTCAAAACACACTCAAAAGAAGTTAGGAAGTCAAAAGGGATTTTGAAAATCAAGTAAGAAGTAAAGGAAAATTTGATAATACAAATGAGTGGTGCAAAAGGAAATACAAAAAGCCAATGAGAATTTCAAGAAATTGGGGGCAACAGGTGGCACAGTGGATAGAGCACCAGCCCTGAATTCAAGAGGACCCCAGTTCAAATCTGGTCTCAGACACTTAACACTTCCTAGCTGTGTGACCCTGGGCAAGTCACTTAACCCCAGCCTCAGGGGGGGAAAAAAAAAGAGAGAGAATTTCAAGAAATTATCAAAGAAAACTGCCCTGATATTGTAGAACCAAAATGTAAAATAGAAAATGAAAGAATTCACCAATCACCTTCTGAAAGAGATCCCAAAATAAAAACTCTCAAATATTGTAGCCAAATAACAGAATTCCCAGTTCAAGGAGAAAATATTGCAAGCATCTAGAATGAAACAATTCAAATATTGTGACATCACACTTAGGATAACACAAGATTTAGCACCTTCAGAGGGCCTGGCATATGATATTCCAGAGAGCAAAGGAACTAGGATAGTAATCTGTAATCCTAGTTCTATAACCAAGAAATCACCTACCAAGCAATACTGAGTATAATGCTTCACAGGGGGAAAAAAATGATCCATTCTACAGAGGACTTGCAAGCATTTTTGATGAAAAGACAAGAGCTGAATAGAAAATATTACTTTCACATATAAGTCTCAAGAGAACCATAAAATGGTAATCAAGAAAGGGAAATCATAAACAACTTAATAAGGTTAATATGTTTATATTCCTACTTATGAAGATGACAACTTGCAACTTTCTCATTATTAGAGTAGTTAGGAGTATATATAGGCAGAGAGCACAGTTGTGAGTTGAATATAAAAATATCTAAAAAAAATCCCAACTTTCAAACAAATTAAAGCCATTTCTACTCATATGAAAAAATATAATAAATCACTATTGAATAGAGAAATGCAAATTAAGACAACTCTGAGGTACTATTTCACAGCTCTCAGATTGGCTAAAATGATAGGAAAAGATAATGGTAAATATAGGAGAGGATGTCTGGGATTACATTGGTCAGTGGTGGTGTTATATCAATTGATCCAACCATTATGGAGCAATTTGGAACTATGCCCAAACTGTCCTTTGACCCAGCAGTGTCTCTAGTATCCCAAAGAAATCAAAAAAGAGGGAAAAGGACCTACATGTGCAAAAATGTTTGTAACAGTCTTTTTTGTGGCAGCAAGGAACTGGAAATTGAATGGTTGCCTAAGAGTCAGGGAATGGTTGGATAGCTATTAACTTGGAATACTAAGCTATGGTACATGAATGTATGGAATATTATTGTTCTACAAGAAATGAGGAGCAGACTGATTTCAGAAAAACCTGGACTTACATGAACTGAGCAGAACCAGGAGAATATAATACACAGTAACAAGATTATATAATGATCAGCTGTGATGGGACTCTTTTCAAAAATGAGGTGATTCAAGTCAATTCCAAGAGACTTGGGATAGAAAGTGCCATCTGTATGCAGAGAGAACTATAGAGATCTAATATATATCAAAGCACAGTATTTTCACCTTTTTGCTATAATTTGTTATCTTGTATGTGTTTTTTCGTTTTCGTTTGTTTATTTTCCCGGAGGGGACTAGTGAAGAAGGAGAGAGAAAAATTCAAGATTTATGAAATACATTGCAGAAACTACTCCATTTGACTCTCTTAATCATGTAAGACAAGATAGGCAAGCAAATAAGTGAATAAGTAGTCTATCAGTACCCATTTTTCAGATGCAAAAATTGAGGCTAAGTGGTTCACATTGCCAGAAACACTCAGAGCTTGCCCTGAATGTAGGTCGTCCTGACTATAGATCCAGCAGTAAGTTGTCCAACAAAGTGTCTTTAAATGTTAAAAAAAAAAAAAAAAAAAAAAAGCTCTAAAATAATCTTATGTTTGGTCCGTGACATTTTCCATTTAGCCATTTATTGGTATCTTCTCTTTGAAATAACCAGAAAACAAGGCAGCTAGGTGGTGCAGTGGATATAGCACCAGCCCTAAAGTCAGGAGGACACGAGTTCAAATGTGGCCTCACTGACACAACACTCCCTGGCTATATGACCCTGGGCAAGTCACTTAACCCCAATTGTCTCAGCCAAAAATAAAAAAAGAAAGAAAAAGAAAAGAAAAGAAAGAACTAGAAAACATAACTCTATGAATACTTTGAAAACTGTCTATGGCATCTAGCCCAGTTCTCTTCCCACCCAATTTCATCTCTGAAAGTTACTTGCTATCTTCACCTGATAATGCCTTAGGTGGTAACCAAATAAATTCCATTCAAACTATGAGAAATCAATTGTCACTAAAATGCTAGCTTGGTACCACTTTGTTTCAACATATTATTCTCTTTCCAGCTTCAACTACAAAGACTACTAAAAAGATCTGCTCCAATTAAGTGTCACACCATATTCTCTGTAATATCTTCTAAGGTAATTTTCCAAAGATTCATTCCCCTCATTTCATAAAATCTTGGAAAAAAAACACAGACACACACAATCTTATTCTCAAATGATACTGTCTACTCATACTGTCTCAAATGATACTACCTCTGCCATTTGTCAAAATATCCACTATTTGACGGACACAATGGTTTTGAGGGTTCCTTTTCTCAGTTAAGACAGTAAACTATCTCTAAAGCAGCATTTGTTAAAGTATAGTAAATTTCACTTTTTAAATAGTTTGATGCTTGTATGTGTGTTGCTTCCAAAATGAAGTATTTCTAGTTAATACAACATCTTGCACTCTGTATACCTGTCATTTCCCATGCCATTATCTCTTTACCACCAGTCACTGGATCTCCCATCTCATCAAAAACCAAGTGAATGAGCACAACTAGGAGATCATCACACACAATAATAGTAATACTAAAAGAATGACAATGAACAAATGTGAAAGACTTAGCTACTCTGATCAATATAGTAATCCATAGCAATTCTGACTCATGGCAAAAAAAAAAAAAAAAAAAAAAAAAAAAATGCTACCCAGAATTGATTAATTCTTGAATGCAAATTGAAGGACATCTTTTCTGATTATTTCTCTTGCTTTTTTTTTTTTTGAGGGGGGGGAGAAGGGCATATGCAACATAGCTAATATGTAAATGTTCTGCATAATTTTATACATGTAATAGATATAATTTAGAAAAAATAAAGAATATTTCTGCTAAAAGAAAATTCAAAGATTTTGAAAGGTATGATATCTTTGTCTTTCTAATTTTGGCCAATTTGAAAATGCAAAAATAAGGACAGGTTAAGAGGAAGAAAATTTTTTCCCTGATTTTTTGGGGCAAAAAAGAATGGCACCATAAACAAATCTGTTTGTTACTATAAATACATTTGTGTAAGTTTGTGGTCAATACATTTCTTCACTATGAATTCCAGTTTTTGTTTCAATAATTCTCTAAGTGCTTAAATATTCTGAGTTGTAGGGGCAACATTCTGTAGAATTTTTAAAGAAAAAAATAAAAATAAAAGCTTTATGAAAGTTAAAAAAAGAAAGAAAGAAAGAAATCCATGGAGGAAAAGTAAAGATACATGTAAAAAATCCCATGTTAGTTTTAGCAATAATGAAGTTTGTTTGTATTTAAAGAACCAAAAAGAAAAAAAGAAAAGAATAAAAAAAAGAACTCATACTTGACAACTGCTCTTGAAATCTTTTCTTTGCATTACTACAGCTAATAAGCCTGGCAGAATATATTCTCTAATTACTAAAATAAACCACAAATTCCCACAGGCAATGGTGTTGGACTCAATTTCCATAAATCTACATACCTTTTCAGATTGGTAATATGATTCCTCCTGACTACTGGGGTGTCTGATTATCTGCTTACCCAACCTGCTTATCTTAGGCTAAGATTAGACACCAGGTGCCTTTCCCTTCCTACATCAATTGATTTCTCTAAACCTTGAAAGTACATTTTTAAATTAAATGACCCATGATAAGTTCTAAACCATGAAAAGAAGAAAAGAGTATCACATCTTAAGAAACTTTCAAAAGTACAATTAAAAATACCAAGGGAAAAAAAAGTAATATTTAATTGAAATCAGTAAAGATATGTATCCTAATTAATGTACTTCCTTTCAAGATTGAGTAAAATGCACACTTTGTCTCCATAATATTTTATAAAAGCCATTTTTCTATACTAAATTAGTGAAAATCACATTAGTGACAATACTTCATAAATACACTGCAATTAACAAACTTAATGGGCCTTCTCAGTAATGTGTTGCTATTTTCATCAACTTAAAAACCTACCTCTTCTGGCATAATTGGAATCCATGTCTTTGAATTGTACCACTACAAAGTCTGAACACTTGAACAAAATCCTCTCCACGATATCTTCACGCTTTGGCCCAGGGCTGGAATCTGTGGTTTTTTTATGAGCAGCATCAAGCACTAAATCACACTAAAATTTAAAAAGGGAAGTATTAAAAAATGTCTGTAAAAATCAAATCACAAATGAAATTATAATAGTAAGCATTTTACAACACAAAGCCCTTTGTAATTAGGATAGGGGTGAGGAAGGGAGAAAAGACTGGTCAATTAATTTGTTTCACAATATATAAAAAAAATCATATACTCCCTAGGAAAGTACTCTGATCTACTGGTTCAATAACTAAAGTGTGGCCCATGCCCATTTAAAAGAAAAAAATCTCCTCCAAAAAGATATATCCATCAACTAGTCTTAAAGGGATTTCTGTTACTAGCTCAATAAGACTGGAAGAAAATCATACAGCCAATGAAAAGCTCATCTCACATCTATATAGCAATTCATGGTTTTCAAAACACCTTCACAAAAACTTATGGTTCCTCAACAACCTGGAACATGGAATACTTCTCTATTTTGCAATGGAAGAAACTGAAAAGCCCTGGTTAGACTTGCCTCAAATTCCAAAGTTACATTAACAGTCAATAAATACTTGAATTTATATCTATTGACAACAATTTCCAATATGCTAACTCTCTGGGGTCTCCCCAGAAAGGTCATCAAGAGAGATATTTACATTTTTATTAGAAAAGTACCAAACTATGGGTGAAGAATCAAACTAATGGGCATGTTAAGTATCTACCAGGTACTAAGCACTGCTCTAGGTCCTAGAGGTCACATATATACAAAAAATTAAAATAATCTTTACTTGTTTACATTCTAATGGGGAGACAAATACACATAAAATTATATGAATAAATATTAATTAATATATACAGACTAAGTAAACAATAATCAGTTTGGGAGGGAAAACATTAGAAGAGGAGGGGCAGGGAAGAAAGGCTTCATAAAGAAACAGATGTCTTGGTTGCATCTTAATGCAAGATGCAGGGATAATTAACAGAATTCCAGGCACTGAAGTGGCTAGTGAACAATTCATACTCAGTCAACACCTGACATTGTATTAGACATTCTAATTAAAGGCTATTCTTGTTTTTTTAATTGTGAATTTCCAGTTCCCAACCTTCATAAATACTTCAAAACACAAAAGACTAGGCCAGAGAACAGTACCAAACACAGTGAAATCCTATCACGTATAGAATTTTAGAGTTTAAATACATATATAAGAAACAATCTTAACAAGGTGGTTACACACTGCTTTATTTTTCATACCCAACTTGAAAATGTTATAAGATTTTATTCATTTAGGAGAGGGAGTGAGGGGAAGGGAGGAAAAAAAAAAAGTAAAATACAAGGTTTTGCAAGGTGAATGTTGAAAATTATCTATGCATATGTTTTGAAAATTAAAAGCTTAAAAAAAAAAAAGATCTTATTGATGTTATTTTTTTTAGCATATATAATACCCCTAACCATGGCCTATATCTTTAGTTCATATTTGTACTAAAAGTATATATTTACATTTCTTGCAAATTTAAAATAAAACATACTTATAGCAAATTCTGAGGCACAATTTAGCTTAAACTAAATATTTAACAACACAATAGAAAATCATCTAAACTGAAATCATGTGTGCTTCTTAACCACTCAAAATTCTTGAGTATTTGACATTCAAAGATTACTCACAATGTGATGCTACGCTTTACTTAAAATTGATACACTAAGCCAAAGTGAAATACAATATTTTAATCAAAGAAGTGTAGACCATTCAACATGCATAAAATCAGAGAACTTAAACTGAAAATGCCTACTTTTATTTGATTTCAATGAGCCTGCTTCAGTTTTTGTCTTTAGGAAAACCTATCAGCAGCAATTTTTTTACACATAGGGCAATTTTTTTTTCCAAAACACACTACAAGTGAAAGCATACAAAACTATCAAGTAGGTTTTCCCATTATTTAATAAATAATGCAATAAATATCTCAAAAAAATCATCTCAGGCTATTGAGGTAGAGAACAGTACACAACAGCTAATAAAGATTGGAATCAACCAACTAAATTGAATGACAAGCCTAACTTAATTTTTTAAAATAAAAATGTGTGATAACTTGTGGCTACACTTAGCACCAAAATAGAGTAAGTGTAATCAAGTTCATTTAAGCATAACTAAGCTATATAAATCATTTATTAATATTGCTTTAAAAAAATTTTGGAAGTTATTCATGACCAAAATTTTCCAGTTGTCAAAACCAACTTAAACAGGATAGTTAATGGTCCATGTTTAAAAAGAAAAAGGAAAAAAAAAGATGACAACAGGAAAATCTATGGCTCAGCAGACAACTGTAGTTGATTCTCTTCCACATCTCAGGGGTTAGAGACTCAGTGTCCCTATGATCTGGTAAATTTGGATATAAGTTTTTGTTTGACCTTCTCTTTGTACCAGAGAAGTTCACTGCAAAATTTGGTTTGGTATCATATAATACTACATGTATATTTCTTAATTTCTAAAAATTTTTTGTCATTGTCTATCATTTTGAGTGTTGTCTGTGGCTTTCACAAAACTCGCAAACAATTTCCATTTAAAGTTCTTATGCTGACCTGCAATATATTGCAATCTTGATAGGGAAAAGTGAATGTAGAAGGGATAGCTTATTGGTAGCTTTTTAAAGAGATGCAATCAAGTCTGTTCCTTCTCTCTTCCTCTGAAAAAAGACTTTAAGTTACAAATTTCTTGATTTTCCTAAGTGTCCTAATCTTAGGTTGTGAATTCCACAAGGGCACAGACTGATTTTACCTTCCTTTATATCCCCTACACTCAGCATAATGCCTATCACATAGTAGGAGCTTACCATTTTGACAAATTGATTTTGATATCTGTGTAAGAGGGAGCAGCTAGGTGGCGCAGTGGATAGAGCACCAGCCTTGAATTCAGGAGGACCCGAGTTCAAATCTGATCTCAGATCTGATCTCAGACACTTAACACTTCCTAGCTGTGTGACCCTGGGCAAGTCACTTAACCCCAGCCTAAAAAAAAAAGACATGGATATCTGTGTAAGAGAACCCTAGATTAGGCTCAGTCTTGAGTTTGCTTCCCTTTTCTACTGTGTGGTAAAGTGCATTTATGAACAAAAATTTCTTGCCTATTTCAACATTAAGCATCATCTCACCAAATTAATGAATGCCCAGTCATTTTCAGTAATGTCCAACTCTTCATGGTCCAATTTAGGTTTTGTTGACAGTGATCCTGGAGCAGTTTGCCATTTCCTTCTCCAGCTCATTTGACAGATAAGGAAACTGAGGCAAATAAGGTTGAATGAGTGCCGAGGGTCACACAGCTAGGGTGTATTTGAGGCCAGATACTCTATCCACTGCACCACCTAGCTGACTACTGAAAGCTTGCATTTATTTGAGAATGAGTTGTTCATGACCATTTACCTAGTGGAAATAATTCTTAATGTACTTCTATTAATTTTTTTATATAACTTAGATCTTTACATAAGAGATGGAAGTCAAATTTTCTCTAAATTATTACCTTTCTTGATCTAATTATTTAAATTTTGCTGTGTAAGTACTTTTCAAATTAATGTAATCAAAACTGTACATTTTATATGTTATGAGTATCTCTATTCTTGTTTAAGAGAGAATAAATGTGAAAAATCTGTTCCTTTTTTGTAAAATTTTCAAATGATACGATCTTCTATATTTAGAACATAAATATACTTGGGAGTTTATTGTGTATTCACAGTAAATGGTGCTGATTTAAACCTAGTTCCTACTGGATGACTTTTGCGTTTTCTCAGCAATCTTCTTCAAATAGTTTTTACCCTTCAACACATCACTACTGATCTACATTGCTTCTAAGTCCTATTTACTTCATCTGACCAACTTTACAAGAACCAAACTGTTTTTTGATTATTACTTTATCATACAATTTCAGATCCAGAACTACTAGGACCCTTCCATTTCTTAAAAACAAAAACAAAAACAAAACAAAACAAAAAAACATTTCTCTTGATGAGTGGTCGTCAAACTTTTTAAATAGGGGGCCATTTCACTGTCCCTCAGACTGTTGGAGGGCCAGACTATAATAAAAACAAAAGCTCAAATCTATCTCCACCCCTCAGCCCATTTGCCATAATCCAGCGGGCCGAATAAACGTCCTCAGCGGGCCGTAGTTTGAGAACCCCTGGTCTTGAATCTAAAATATTGTTATTTTGTGTAGATTTGTAAATAACTCCAAGGTTGTCTGGCACCAAATCTGTAAGTGGATTTGAGTGTTTATCACCATTTTTATATGTTAATGACATAGCTCAATCATGATCAGTTGACACCATTCTGGCTGTTTAAGCCTTACTTTATTTCTGTAAAAAATATTCTATAGTTGTCCCCATTTAAGCACTGAGGGTTTCTTGGTAAACAGATTCCTGAGAACTCTGCTATACATTCTTTAAATACAATAATTGGCGTGCCTTTTTAATCTCTCTTCAAGCTAAGTTCTCTTTGTAATAAAAATAAAGGTTAATGACTTGTGTGAGAATTTATAGCCAACTACTTTGTATAAGTTATATTAAACTTTTACTTTGATCTTTAATTAACTGTTGTTAAACCATTATATATCTGCAAACAGTAATAACTTAGTTTTCTCTCTGCCTATGCAAAGACCCTCAATTTCGTTTCCTTGCTTATTGAGGAAGGTAAGTGGTGCAACAGACGAAGTTCTGGGCTTAGAGATACTTCCTAGCTCCGAGATGCTGAGCAAGTCATTTCATCTGTTAGTTTCAGTTTCCTCATCGATAAAATGGGGATACTAACAGAAGCTATTGCCCAGGGTTGTTGTAAAGATCAAATGAGAAATGCCATGCCTGGTTAAAAACTAAATACTATACAAATATATATTATTATCATTAATGTTACTGTTATTATTATACCTAACATTTTCTAAAATAATATTAAACAACAGTAATGACAAGGGATACCCATTCATATTTTTGCCTCTGATCTTATTGGAATATTCTAAATGTTTCTTCACGGAAGATAATGCTAGCTCTCAGTCTCTGAAAGATACTATTTATCATTTTAAGGAAAGACTTATTTATTCAGATAATGACCTTTTGGGTTAAAAAAATATATATACATCTAATGATATATTATTGATGTAATGGCTTTTTGAGGGGTGAGAAGTGGAGAGGAGGGAGTGATTAGAGTCAATTATATTTATACTTTTCCAAATGCTGAACAATGCCCATATTCCTAGTACAAATCCAACCTGATCACAGGTAATAGTCAATGAATGGTTTAGACTCTGCTAATATTTTATCTATTGTTTTCCTAGGCTGTTCTAGGCTTAAGTATCCACTAGGTTTTGTAGAACACTTTAGGTTTCACAAAGCACTTTATATATTACCTCATTTGATTTTCAAGACAACACTGTAAGACATACCTATTACTTATTAACTCTTATTTACAAATAAAAATCTGAGGCAAAGAGATTAAAAGTGCCATGCCCAGGGTCACATAGCTATTAAGTATGTGATAGGAACTCTTCTGACTTGAAAGTCCACAATTTTATCTACAATGCAACCCAGCTGCCCCAGAAAGATGAAAAGTCAAAAATATAAAGCACTAAATTCAGAAATCTTAATTATATTTCAATTAAGCAACAATACCATGAATGCACAGTGAGAAATTACAATGTCTGCAAAAGAAAAAAAAAAAAAGCTAACAAAATAGAAACTTTTTTTTTCATTACCTTAGGACTATATGTTTTAAAAACTCCTTCATATACACCGCCATTTTTCACTTGAACTTCACATTTGGATCCCTAAAAACATTATAAAAGAATCAAATAAAGCATCTCCATAATTATGAATTGTGATTTTATCTAGTTTGTATGTTTCAAAAGAAATAACTAAAAAGTAGACTAATGAGACATGGGGAGAAGAGCATCTGAACATCTTATCTGAATGATTTAGACAGAAAATATATTTATCTCAAATGTAAGTTGGCAGCATGATTCTCAGCTTAAGTAGTTTGTACAAATACTTCCAATTTAAATTTACTTTAATCTGGCAATAACGAGAATAGGAGAGTGTGAACCACTGTGAAGAATACTAAATGCCAGCCTTAGTAAAAGAAGACATCAGGAACAGAATACATTATATACTATGTTATACATAGAAATTCTAATCCAATTTGCTTTCAAATTGCCTTGTAAAACCTCACCATTACTTTCCCTTAAAGTAGACCCATGGTTTCAAGTATATTTTCACATACTATATTTTCAAAATTCACAGCTTTTTAATTATACCACCAAAAACACAATTTTAAGAAATATTGTAAAAACTTACAACAACTGATGTAAGTATATGAACCATCCTCATATTCGCATAGATGCCATCAAAAGAAATCTGGAATGTAAAAAGAATGATCAGAAAGATGTATTTGTTTGCTTTTATTGACTGTAATACAGGTCAGAAAATTTTACTTTAATTAAAATCAAGATTCTTGCTTTATGAAAGAATTATAGAAGCTCATATATTCACAATTTGTACACATGAATTTTAGTACTAGATACAAATCATGTGAAAAGTGCACAGGATTAAAAAAAAAAAAGAAAAAGAATTAACTTTTTTGAACTTTGACTTTACCCTCTTTATCTTTATTTCTCTCAAAGCATCTGTCTCCTGAACCAAAAAGAAATCTAAGTCTGCATCAATTCCTACCTGATTCAATCATGTTATTATTTCTCAGTCACAAACTCTACCCTAAAGTTGAAAAAAGTCTATGACCAGAAGGCAATTTTCCATGAAGATAAAAAGGGTGAGAGATGAGTTGACTGCAGAAAAAAGATACCTTAGTATTTATAAGTCAGAATGAGTTCAAAACAGCACATTTTCAGTTGACAAAAAGTTTTTTCCCCATTTCTATGCCTGATTTTCCTTTCTACTTGGATTATTAGTCTAAATTTGTCTAGTTTGAGCAAAGGATTTTAAAGTTGCTCTCTATTTTATGGATCTAAATATTGTCTTCTTAGACTATGTTTGAGAAATGACACCCTAAATAAAAAAATATGATCACTTGATCTACAATCAAAATTACAAAATATGAGATTAGTATGACTGATTATTTTTCTTTTAGCTAAGTTTATAAATTAAAAGCCAATTTAAAATTTAATTTCTCAAAAACAAGTTAAAATATTCATATTTACTTACTGAAGATGGAGGAAGTCCTTTGCCACTGCGGCCCCTGAAAAATTTGATATGTGTTAAAAATGCAAGACTACAAAGAATTTAGAAATTAAAAATACATAATAATCCAGTTTCCGTAAGCACAAATCTGATCATACAAATTCCACACACATGCAAATTCAAAAAACCCTGCCTTTTTAGAAATCTTCCCCTTTTCTTTCAATAAAAAATTCAAACATTACCTTCTACAGGGAAAACTACTAAGCACCCTCTCTCCTCACACAGCTGTTAAGTTCTGAGAAAGGATCTGAATTCAGTTCTTCCTAATTTTAGGACAGTAACTCTATCCATCCTTTGATTTGCTAATGCCAAGTAACAATCAATTTCTGTTTCCCAACTTCCAAAATGGGGATAGGTTTATTCCTTCTTAAAAACTTTAAAGCAAAGGTGTTATAAAAAATTGAAGACTTTCTTCTTCTCAACATATTTGCATTATTTTTGTCTACACAAAAATTTTTCAACTTCACAGATCTAAATTATCTATTTTATCTTTTTACTCTATTCTTAATTAATTATATTCAGCTCAGTTTTTTTTTAATTCTTTCTTATCTAGTTTGTTCCACTTTTTTCCTTTTTAAACTAGTAACAATTTTGATCACTGCTGTGAGATCTGAAAGGGCTATTGCCCCTTCATTCCAACTTTTTAAAAAATCACTTTTGAGATTTTTTTTTTGCCAAATAACTAGTATTTCATCTAGCTTTACAAAGTTCATCTCAAGAAGTTTAGTCAGAAATAGAAAGTATATGGGACCACAGCTAACAAAAGTCAAGTGAGGCATTTTTGAATATGGTGAGATTCTACATGTTAAGAAGCAGCAAGGAATTAGCCAGAAAAGCAGACAAGAGCGATGGTAAGTTAGGAATGATGAAAAAGGCAAAGTGCTGCAGAAGCAATGGACAGAATCACTTAAGAGATTCAACTATTAAGCTAATACTTCAAGATGATCATTTTATTTATAAAAATCTACTTATAGAAGGATTATGTTCTATGACTTAAAAAAAAAAAAAAAAAAAAAAAAGCAAAATGTGAATAAACCTGCCCAAATATTAAGGAATGGCAAAACAAACTATGTAACATAAATAGAATGCAAAATAAGTGTGCTTTATGGTGAATATTAAAGGATGGAAAAGAGTTACATGAACTAATGCGTAATGAACAGAAATAAACATATATTTCTATGTATGTGCATATGTCTCTGTCTCTCTCTCTCTCTCTCTCACACACACACTCACACACATACATATCAACATTACAAGCAAGCAAGGCTCTGAAGAAGAGATATAAGATACCCTCAACCCTTAGGATTGAATGGGAATGAACATGTATATGGCAAATATATGCTGCACAGCAAAGATGGGATGGGAGGGAGGTCCCAAGTGGAGTGTACTACACTGACTTTTATGAAGTATTGATCAGTTTTGCAGATTTTCTTTAAAAAAAAAAAATCTCTTATTACGTGGGAAGAGAAAAAACAGAAAAAAATACTGAGAGATTTTAGCAATTTTTAAAAAAATGTTTCTATTAAGGCTCTGAATCACCATTGAATAGAAAAATGAAAATTAAAAGAATTCTGAGATATCACCTCACACTTTTCAAATTGGCTAAAATGACAAGAAAAGATAATGATAAATGATGGGGGGGATGTGGGAAAACTGGCACACTAATGCATTATTGGTGGAGTTGTGAACTGAGCCAACCATTCTGGAGAGCAATTTGGAACTATACCCAAAGGATTACAACCAAGAAATAACCTACCCAGCAAAAATGAGTATAATGTTTTAGGGGAAAAGGCAGAACTTTAATGAAATGGAGGATTTTCCAAGCATTCATTGATGGAAGACCAGAACAATTCTTAACATGCAACAAGAAAATTGGATTTACACACATGTATTGCACTTAGGTTATACTGTAACACATTTAATATGTATGGGATTGCCTGTTATCTAGGGGAGGGAGTAGAGGGAGGGAGGGGAAAATTTGGAAAAATGAATACAAGGGAAAACGTTATTTAAAAAAAATTACTCATGTATATGTACTGTCAAAAAATTTTTATAATTATAAAATTAATTTTAAAAAATAAAAAATAAATATAGACAAAAGCAAGTTAAAAAATTTAAAAAAAAATTGATGAAGAATAGTTCCTAATAAAAGAGATGAAAAGAAACCTCCCTTATCCTCCATCTGCCATTTCATTTTTGTAGAGAAAGGAGACTAGATGTAGCCAATGTTGTCAAGCTTTCTCCTTATATTGGTTAATTTAATATTAATTAAATAATTTCTCCATGTTTCCCTGCTTCCACCCTCTCATTTCTACTTCTGGTTTATTCTTTGTTATAGGGAAAGGATCTCTGGCAAAGGGAGAAAGAATAGGAAAACTAAGAAAGTTAAGTGATGTAAAAACATATTAACATTTTTTAAAAATGTTTTTAACTGAGATTATCATCAAGCTTGCCCCCCACAAAAGATACTGCACTGGATTGCAATCAGGAAGACCCAAGTTCAAATCCAGGCTCAGAAACTAAGTAGGTTGACTTGTTTCCCCCTAACTATAAAAGTTTTGGGGGATCAAATTGCAAAATGATTATAGGTTATTATAAAATGGTTGTATAGGTTATATGAAAATTTATATATTTTACAACTGTACCATTTGTAAAATGGTAATAGGAACTTAGTAAATGTGTGTTCCTTTCTTATAAGTATGGAATATTCCATATAACTTCAGATTTGCTTAATATGTTGGTTTAACTTTCCAGTTTTCCTCTACTTTTAAAATGTCTTTATTAAAAGGGATGGCTATATGTGAGGGGAGGAGGAAAGAAATACATTAGGAAATGTGATTATCAAAACAAAACACCAATAAACAAGAAAAATAAATGAAAAAGTTTTGAATTTTGAATTTTTAAAAAAATAAACATAGGTAATATGAAAAATGCTTTCACTGTCATAAAAGAAAAATGCATTCCTCTCCCTATATCCCTTCGTCTGATATTATCTCCAATGTATCCTATCTATATCTTGTTTGTACATGGTTATTTTAAAGTTCTCTCTCCTGGGTGTTGGTATGGTTTAGTTGTGTCTGGCTCTTCCTAATCAATGGGACTTTTTGGTCAAAAATACTGGAATGGTTTATCAGATATTAAGGCAAACAGGTTCGTTAAGCAAGTTGCCCAGTAATAAATATGTAAGGGCGAATTTGAACTCGTAACCTCCTCTATTCCATATTTTCTGCCCTATTAAGACTGTCTTTTACTTTTCTTTAAATCCTCAGAATTTAGCAGAGTGCCTGGTACATAATAGGCCCTATCATTTCTTTCAAACCAAAATCTATAATCCTCTTTGTTCTGTTTTTCAAATTAGAGAGGCTAAAAATTCAACTAAGTTGGCATTTTTGTCATTAAAAAATGAAGTCATGAAGTACCATTTTCAACCATTTTCAGAGAAACACTTATTCAGAAATGCATAGTATATGAAAAAAAGTACACTTTTTTCTCAATGAGCTAGCCAAGTACAAAATATATTACTATTACAAGATTCTACTTTGGGCACGAATGCAAATTCAATGGAAAAATCTTTTAAAGAAAGCTTGTTATTTTAAAATATATAATAAATCTTTGAATAAATTTTTTAAAGGTTTTTAAAAGAGTCTTCTATGAAGAAGCAAATTTTATGGGAGCAAAAAACTGGAAATGAAGCAGATATTCCTCAATTGAGAAAAAGCTTAACTGCATTGGATTGCTAATATGCCATGAGAAAGCGGGAATATTAAGAATTCAAAAGAATGAAAAGATTTCTATGAACTGATAACAGGAGAACATACCCAAAGACTACCAAGAAAGAACAAAAAAAAAAAAAAAAAAATTAAACTTAAAAAAAGAAACTTAAAAAAAAAAACACTACATAGTCTAATGGGGGAAGACAACACTTGACAAGCTGAAATAAGGAAGAATGGGGAGCATAATGAAGTCTAGAGGAAGGCAGTCAGGGTAGAAAATGATGAAGAGCAGTGGATGAAAAATTGTGAGTTGACTGTCCAAGGCATACACCCTTTTATCCTGAAGATTTAGAAGTTCCTCTCTATTTTTTCCAAACAAAGGGAAGGAAGGGGAAAGAAGGACCTTGGGGGTAAGGCACAACTAGGAGGTATGAGTTTCAGGGTTGAAAAGATCTTGAAGGATAGTAAAATTCAGATGAATTTCCAAGTAAGTCTAATTTGAAAGCAGTTGACAAATTAAAGTGTTCTATTATCATTTAAGAACTATAGAGGGGGCAGCTAGATGGTGTGGAGGACCTGAATTCCAAAATCAGTCTCAGACACTTAATAGTTCTATACCCTTGAAGTCACATAACTCCAACTGCCATACTTTAAAAAACAAACAAAAGATAGAAGAGATATTGTATATATAATATATACATTTAATATAAATTTATCTACTCAGGTCAAACTAATTTCTAAGTAAAGATACTTAATAAAGCATTTCAGAGAGGATTTAGAAATAGAAGGCACCTTAAATATCATCTAAACCAACATTCTAATTTCCTTGTTGAGGAAGCCCAAAAAGAAACAAGAACTTGACCAATGCAACACAGGTGATATGTGTTAAAATCAGATGCAGGGCTCTTTTCTCTACATTGTGCTAGGATATTGTCCTAGTTTGAATTTGTTCAAGATTATGATTGCTCTAGGCATCTAAAAAATTTTTTCTGCTCTATCATTACTGACACAGGAAAGCTAATAACTACAGAGAATAATAATTTCTATGTACTCATTCTATGAATCCATAAAGTGAACCTAAAGTGTTTATATCTTTGCATTTTAAACACATCTTCCCAGCTTTCTGTGGTACTTTGATTCATAAATCCAAGATGCTTTTAATATATGCTTGTGAACTAACTAGCATATTTATCCTTCCATAACATTGCTACTGAAATTTTCTTCCTTCATCAACTACTACTTTACAGAGCTCTACATTATGAAATCACTCTTACTGATTATAGTTGTTTGTAGTGGTTAATATTGGAGGTTAGCCGATTAATTTTGCTAAGTTTCAGGATCTTAACCATTATTGATACAAAAATGAGAACATATATAATATTTTGTCAGTCTTAAAAGTACTACATACCAACCTACTGTGCTTATTGTATTAGTGTTTTTTATCCCACAAATTTATGTGGAACAATATGACAAATATGGAAATGTTTCAAAGGATTATACATATATAATCTATATTGCTTGCTATGCTGGGGAGGGAAGATAAAGGAGAGGGAGAAAAAATTCCGAACTCAAAATGAATGCTGATAACTATCTTTACATATATTTGTATTACTAAGTGTATAGTATTACTATATTATAAAACATACAAAAAAAAAACACTAAAATACCATAGTATATAAAATTCCCAGGAATTTTGTATTGGAGCAATATAACAAGTACCTTTAACTTCTTAGGACAAAGCTGCCAAAAATAATTTCAATCAATTATCAATAAATTCAGTCTCAGACACTTAATAGTCGTATACCTTTACTGAATATTTATATGCTAGATACTGTGGGAATATAGAAGAAAATCAAATCAGGAATTCTATCCTCAAAGTTTATCTTCTCCAAGGCAATTCTAAAAGACTTGGGAGGGAAAATGCCATTTGTATCCAAAGAAAGAACTATGGAGACTTAATATGAATCAAAGTATACTATTTTCACTTTTTTTTTTTGAGGGAGAGCTTTTTCTCTCTTAGGGTTTTTCCCTCTTGTTCTGATTTTTCTTTCATAAGATGACTGAGATCACATTTGAACTCGGGTCCTCCTGAATTCAAGACTGGTGCTCTATCCACTGCATCACCTAGCTGCCCCCTTTATTTTTTCAAAATACATGCAAAGATAGGTTTCAATTGGAACTCAAAATCTGACAAAGGTCAATGCTAATCACCTTTACATGTAAATGAAAAAAAAAATACTAGTAAGTTAAAAAAGGACAGAAAAAGTTTACCTTCTAGTTGTCAAAACAAAGGTAACTTAATTAGTACAATACATAATATGATAATGGCTTAATTGGAAGAAATCTGAGAGATGACCTATTCCTTCAATTGAAGCATGAGGAGGAGATGAAGAGAAGCTGCCTTGTTGCCCAGTCAACCCTGGTCACACAATTCCAATCAAAGTCTTCTGTTATCTAAACCTAGCATTCTTTTCCCTCTATGCCATGCTGCTTCATCTCTTCTCAGTCCCTATTCCTGATGTTTTCCCCAGTTAAAGATTTTTCTCTCCTTAGTACACTGAAGTGGTGAATGAGGACACTGCCCCTGAAAATATCTTTCCCTCCCAATACCTTACAGAATTAAAAAGGAATGTCAGAGCTGGAACAATCCTCTCATCATCCGCTGTTTTCAACATCAGTCACTAAACAGGCCAATAAATAGCCATGCAATTTTGAATAAGGTCACTTAACCACTTTAGGACTTAGTTTTCCTAGTCTGTAAAATGAGAGGAGAGGGCTGGACTGGAGAACAATCCCTCACTTGAAAAGTACTTTTAAGATTTACAAAATTCTTTCCCCAGAGCACTCTAATAGGTAATATAAGTACCATTACATCTCCTTACAAATGGAGAAACAGGTTCCTAAAGTTAAGTGATTTGCCTAAGCTCACACTCACCAAGTGGTAGGGACAGAGAACGAACATATTGCCTCTTCACTACTTTCTCCCCTGGATAATCTCAGGCTCTTTCCAGCTCTAAAAATAGCCACAACAGAATACCCACCTGTCATTTCTCCTATCCCAAAACCACGGCGCCATCTAGTGACGTTGAGGCTAACTGCGGGCTTCACGTCCCCACTCTTCTCTGAGAGTCACCCCAGAGTTTCCTCAAAAGCCAGCTGGTTACCAGGGGCTTTGTGTGACAGGGCCTCCAGATGTGACAGTTTACATAAAAGGAGGTGACTAAGGGGAAGAGGAGGTGAGGAAGGTTTCAGGAAGACATGTGCTAAGTTTTAGCAGATTTGGATAATCTGGGGAAAGGGAACAAACACCACAAGGAAAGCCACCAGAGAGAAGATGAGTGGGACACATGGTAGGGAGTAAGAGACCAGATTATGAAAGGCCTTCCAAGTAATACTGGCTATCAACAAAAATGAAAACAATACTTCAAATAATCAATAAAAGATAAGTTAAAATAAAAGTTTTCACCTCACCCCCATCCAAATACTGCAGAATTGCAAATTGGTGCAACCACTCTGAAAAACAATTTTAAATTATACTTAAAAATAAAATAAAATCACTAAATAGCACATTACATAACCTCTGACGCACTGACATCACTACCCCCTACATATCCCCACAAAGTAGTCTTATCAACCAAGAAGAGCAATGACAGAATGGTCCTATCATATTAAAAAAGTAACATCTCTTTTTTAGTAGAATTAATGAAAGAAAAAAATGGTATGTAAATGAAACAATTTATTGCCTTACAATAATCTTGCCCAACAGAGGTAACTTCTCTCTTAACTCCCACCTCCTCTAACACCCAAAGTACTTTGCACACAGTAGGGGGCTCAACAAATCACTAATGTCCCCTTATCTCCAGAGGGGAAGGGGGTTGAAGGGAGTAAAAAGGAGCCCTAAGCATTACCCTTAGTTCTCAACAGTGAACACTTTGAAAAGGAGAAATATATTCCTGTCTGTGCCATCCTCAGTGCCCTTGCATTACACACAGAAGGGGCTGGGCCTGACAGGACAGCTGCAGAAACCCTTTCCAATTTGAGATGCTATGTGTGTTAGAAGTGTGAATGCACGCCAGTCCAGTGACAAGGAGGAAGGGAGGACAAATAAAGCAGATGGAGAGTCCCAGTTCCTGATTTTAATTTGCACCTTTTTCCTATAACATTTCCAGCATGTATATAGCTTAGCTTTAAATTTCAAATTGGTCATAATATTTCAACTAACGAAGTAGCCGTTGTTTCTTATTACATATCTTCCACTGTCTCATAGTTTCCCACTTTTATACCACTAAGTCTGAATGCACTTTTCTCCCCCTGATAAAGTCAATGACTCACTACTACCTTTTAGACCCATTTCAATCACTGAAAAATTGAAAAAAGAAAATCCATTTATTTACTCTTTGAGAGGTGCCTATTGTATGCCAAACACTATTCTGAGCCCTAGGAGAGTAAAGCTCAGGTAGACCTTGCCTTCATCCTTAATAAGAGCTGATAATCGAACAGAAGAATGAAAAACATTCTATAACATGAGGCACCAGACTAATAGTACAAGAGGTATCAAAACAGAACTCCCAAGAGCATTTAAGGGAAAGATAATGGGGAGGTCAAAATGTGACCCAATCAGAGGCAATTCCCAACAAGAGAAAAAGACAGCATTTGAGTTAATTCCAAGAATGGATAAAAATTCACTGGCAATGGGGAAAGTGCTCCAGACCTAAGCACTCAAGAAAAGGAGATGAAGGAGCTTGGAATACAGAGCAGACAAGAAGAAAATGATAAGAGTCTGTCAAAAGAATCCAGAAGAGATAGATGATGGGCCAGCCAGAGATTGACCCCCCCCAGAGGTCACTGGAGATCCAAGTCTGGAATCACAAAAGTCAAGATTAGATGGAGACACAATAGGAGGGCACACAAGGACAAGAGCAACGTTAAAATAAAGCCCTTGTCCGACATTCACAAAGCACAGTGGATACAGCCAGGAAGGGGCCCAATCAGCCCTTGTCTGCTCCCCAACTGTGCTTTCCTGAAGAACCCCTCACAGTAGCAGAGTGAAACAAGGACTCAGACAGCGGCCGCAGCCATGGCCTTTAAATCCTAGTGTGCTCTACCCAGCGAAGTCTGGCCATCTATGGACAAAAAGCATTGGTTGGCTCTGAAATAGTCTGAGTTTTTGTATTCCTATGAGCAGGAGGCTTAATACCAAACCTCCATTTCAAATCCTCTGCTGTGAATCCCAATTTCTTTGTCTTCAAGGAACCATTTCCCTACTTAGAGGAGCTCAAGAAGAGAATAAAGCCTGGACCAGGATCAGACTTAGAATTGGAAGGCATGTTACATGTCACACAATTAAGTGCCTGAGCCTCTCCCATGATGAAGAGCTTACAAGGCAGCCTATTTTACTGAGAAAAAGTTCAAGACAAAACTGGCTTTCTTATGACACCCATTTGTTATTTCTAGTTCTGCCCTCAGCAACACAAAAGAAGTCACAGAATAGTATCTTAGAGTTGAAGAGTACTTTTGCTTTTACCTGCCCATAAAGAATTCAGCTCCCTTTTATACATAGTTGGATTGGGGCAGGAAATGAACTTCCATTAACAGGGTGAACTTTTGATTAAGGAAACTCCCTCTACCAATGCAAGTCGAGATCTTCTCTTCAACTACCCAGAGCACTGAAAGGTTAAGTGATGTGTCTAGAACCACACAGTGAGAATGTCAGAGGCAAGACTCAAATCCACATCTTGGCAGCTGGGAATCTGGAGTTATGAAGACCTCAGTTCAAATTTGACTTCAGACACTGACTAGCTAGGTGCCTCTGGCTAGGCCAATCCATCTTTGCCTCAGTTTGCTTAAAATGGGGATCATAAAAGCACAACCTCCCAGAGTTGTTGTGAGGATCAAATAAGGTCACATCTGTAAAGCACTCAGCACATGCTTGGCATCTCCTTCTACACTGCCTCTCGTGTGATAGTCTTTCAAATAACTGAAAACAACTATGAACTAGTCCAAAGTCCTCTTAGCCAGGGGCCAAGCATTCCCTGTTCACATCCTAGCTGTCTCATTTGCAGTGCTTTTTTAGTTGAATAAAGTTCTTCAAGAATAAGGAGGAACAACATGGCCAGCCCAACCAAATGTGTGCTTGCCAAAAAAGATAATTTTGAGAATTCACACAGGGCAAGAGCTCACAAGGTGGTCAGAAAAAGCAATATAAGGACACTCTGAAGAACTCTAGAATTCATTGTAGACCTGGGAGATACTGGTACAGGACCACCCACCATGGTGCCTTTTTCAGAGGTGTTATCCTCTGAGCAAAGCTGAATTGAATTAGCCCAAAGGGAAGGCAAGATGCGCAAAATTAGAGAAGCCATATTCATAGGGTCTATTGCATTTTGAACTGGTACTGGCCTGACCATCCAATTGGACACACCGTGACTCAACTGTATCATAGTGAGGTCATTATGGTCCTCTCTGAGAGCAAAGGACAACAGCCAAGAATAAAAGCTGGAAGAACTTTAGAGGGTGTCACATAGTCTCATCTGAGATGAGAAGGTAAGTCACAGTTCTCTTTCCAGTACAACAATGTAATAACTACCACAGGGAACAGAAGGTGTCATAGACATGAAAGGGCCGGATGACCTGCTCCTGAAGTAGCCCACGAGTCCCTCTGGGAATCTGGGCAGTGAGTTGGCTGCCATAAAGAAAGGTCTCTCCACTTCCCCCATGGTGCTAGCTCCCTGAGATGTTCACAACTCTTGGCTCAGTCATCACTCCATGTCATATAGAAATCGGCTAAGTTTGTCTTCCAAGCCTCCATTCAAGTCAATTTTTAAAAAGTTAAGCAGAACAAGATCAAGGACTCAGTCATTTTCCCCCAGTATCAATAAGTACATACAGAGCAAGTTTTCTACAGCCACCATCTGAGTATTGGGAAAGTTTAACAACACAATTAACTGCAACATGGAACATAAACAGATGCATAATCAAACTAGCTAATGAGAAACCAAGGGACAGTAGTTCCAGAATGTACTAGAAGATTTAAAGTTGAAAATCAAAGATTTAAAGTTTAGAATCAAAAATTTGGTCTCCTGTTCCTGATGCAAATTCTTACCAATATTTAAAACTTCAAGGTCACTAAGTTGCCAAGAATAGGAAAAATCAAGATGATTTTCTTTCACTTTCAATGAGCTGAACTGTTTCTAGTCAATTTATTTTTTTCCCAATAGTATATTGTTTTTTCCAAACACATGTAAAAATAATTTAACATTCATTTTGTAAAAACTTTTGTGTTCCTAATTTTTCTCCCTCCCTTCCTCTCTCCCCAAGAGAGCAATACAGGTTAAATATATGCCACAATGATCTGAATTGTAGACAATTTTAATGCTTTAATGCTTAAATGCAAAGGAGATGACAATTTATAAATCTGCATTTAATGCTACAACAGTTCATATTTACATAGAACTTTTTTCCACAACATTATGAATTTGATAGTAAAAGTACAGTTTAATTAATTTGCCCATAGTAACAATTAAAGCAGTAGTCAAAAGTTGAACACAGGCTTAATAAATGCAAACGCAATGCTCTTTTCCTACTTTTGTGTAAGAATACATATTCCATAAGCAAAAACCCAAGTTTAAGTTAGTTCCGTAACAAAACCAAAAAAAAAAATAAATAAATAAATAAATCAAATAAATAGAAATATAATTTCATAAGTCCAACCACCCCTCTTTGCTGAGCCAGTCAGAATAGGTCCTAGACAAGAATCAAAACACTAGAACCTGACTTCCTGAAGCAGCTCTGCCATTAATTAGGTTGGTATCCAGGTTTGTGTAACTAAATTATTTCTATGATCTCCTCTAGGTCTAGTTCAAATCTTACAATAAAATTTATATTCAACAATTTGGCAGACCTTCCCTGGGGAAGTAATATGGTTCATCTAGTAGCAGGCTTGACTTGGAAATGCAGATACCTACATAATAATTGTAGAAGTAAATATCCTTATGAGGCCACTGAGAGGACCAAATGATATTTAAGTGTAAAAAACCATGAAAAAGTCATATAAAAGTCGATTGTTGCATCATATACATTCAGAGTTACCTTCTCAAGATCTATTTACTAATATTTTTTTTCAGTAAACGTAATTCCATCTGGGTGTCCAAGACGCCCCAAAACAGAAAAGGACGATGATTGTGTGAATAGGCATAACCCTCACACAGATGTGCTAGTTCAGGAATGTTTCTTAAATCTTTTTTTAATCCTTCAGAGCCAGGCCATCCTGGCACAGAATTAGCAGTGAGTTCTCCAAGGCTTGGTCAGTGGAGCCCTAATTCTAGTAGTTTTCACTAAGCAAAAGGGCTTTGAAACAAAACCTGCCTATGAATTGTACATCATACTTTAAGAGCAGTTTAAGTTTCAAGAGTTTCCCCAAAAGACTGAAAACCCATACATAGTAATTCATTCTTAAAATTTCTGAAGGCTATTTTCTTAGAGAAGTACCTATACAAAGAAAACGGATTTCCTAAAGAACTAGAATTATGGGCTCCTAATTTTCTTTAAAACAGTTATACCTAGTAGGAAAGAGTGCTAGATTAGGAACTGCTACCAGTTTACCTGTGTCCCTCCTGAGCCTCAGGATTTTATGAGTTTAGTATAGGGTTGGCCTCTAAGATTCCCTTTTATTTCAGACCATAGCCTCAAAAGGCTAGCTTAACTTCCTCATTGTACAGCTAAGAAAACTCTCTATCTCTGCCTACTAGACAAAGGCAGCAGACACCAATGACAAGCTTTGAATCCTTCTACTCTAAATCTATGTAGGAGCCTATGATGTTCTGTAGGATGCCTCAATCGAAGCATGAAAATTTAGATCTCTCAAGTACCTTCAAATAACTTATGACTACCATTTGCTGTGATTATGGCTTTCTGTTAATATAAAATTACTCTACAAGGTCCATATGGCCTATTTATTTCAAATATTTAAAGTGAATTATATTCTAATTCCATCAAAATACCACAGGATTACCTGCTATTCCTGTTTTCTGGAAATCTGAATAAATAATCTAGATGTACTATAATTCATTTTTTACATTGTGCTAGTATATTCTCCGAACACAGTTGCTACAATCCAGGACTCCTTTTTTTCCTCAGATAAATGTTTGGGTGTTTTATATATATATATACAATATGTAGTACTCAGTCAACTTCTACCATGGGTGCTCTTATTATGTTGATTTATGTATATGAAAATACTCTATATTGAACTAGAGGTTTAAGAGTTTCAAAAGATTGATATCCAAAGTTATTTAAATGTTGGTAAAAACTAAGCTACTTTTAAAATTATCAAAGGAAAAAAATACTACACAATGCAGTCGTAAGTACAAGCCTATCAGGAACTATTACTATTTTAATAAATTTATCATTATTCTAATCCAAGCATTGTTCTACTTAAAGAATTGTTCCAAATGACAGAATCCCCTTCATATACAATTTTATAGAATAATCAAATGAAGAGTAATTTCACAGTTAAGACTGATCTAGTTTAAACAGTTCAGGTACGAGTTGCTTCACCAAAAAACAGTCATTTAATTTCTGGTACAGTCAGAAAATCATTTTCTGAAAACCATTCAATCTATGACCACTTCCTTCAAGAGTTCTTTCCAGTAGGTCAAAGGTGAACCTAAATACATCAGAAATTACTTCCTTCTACATTCAGATCAATATCCTAATCCCTTCAGGGCACAAAGAACAACAAAGATCTTAACTAGATTGATTCCAATTTTAAACTAGTTACTCCCTTAATCCATTTGGGAGCTTAGCTTTCTTTCTCAATCTCTTACATATTTTCCTAAAAGAAAGTTTTAACATTTCTAAAAGGAAGAGGATTTTGGTTTGCATCCACAAAATTAATTTATCTAATATTCAAATGAGAATTGGTCAAACAAGAACTAGAGCCAGATGCAAATTTGAACCCTGTTACTTCCTAATTATGCGACCTTAGGCAAGGCATTTAATTTTTCAGAAATTTTATCTCTTAAATTTATTGTTGCTATAAATACACAGAATCACATACACAAACATACATACATTCTCTGTATCATACACATATTTTGCTTTTGCCCATATAATAATGAGAACTGTAAGGAAATATCACATAGAATTTAGCACAGACTTGCTGTGTTCAGAAATATGGTATTTCATCTAGGAAAAATATAAGTAAGAAGAAAAAACAGACAAATTGTGTAAGTTTGACAAGTCAATTAGTTTCTCCAGTCTTTTATATTCTTCGCCTAAAAAAAATATTTCTGGGGATACCATTCTACAAAATGGATATTTTTTAGGAATACTCAAGTTTAGTACTTTAAAAATAAGACTAACGAAAAAATACTCCTTAAAGACCTACTATGTGTATCTCCTCTGGGACAATGTATACTGCTCTCAGAGTATAGAAGAGCATATAGCTACATCTAATCAAAGGCCCAACATAACTCAATAAACATCTTAAGTAAGTGCATAGATTCAAAGACTTACACAAATTATTGGGAGAAAACTGAGCACAAAATTATTAATAATCTGCTTCTCTTAAAAGCAAATTTCCCACACTTCCCACTCACTGAAAAAAAAAATAAAATTGAGAAACTATTTGTCCAAAACTTCCAGGACATCATTGCCCATTCTTTCCTCTAGAGGACCAGTATATATCAGGCATTCACAGTGCTTGTAAAGTATTTTACCAATCACCTGCTCCTCAAGATAGCTCAAGAAGACAGAGAGGTATTATTAGTCAGTTCTGCTATGGAAAAAGGGGTGGGAAGAGGGGAAGACATCAGTTAAACTAAAACTTGAGATATGTGTTCTAAAAGTCACCACGTTAAGCAAAATTGAGCAATAAAAACCATAGGACAAGAAAAAATAGAGAGGCACAAAATTCAAAAACTTCATCAGTGAAATATTTTTAAGAGATGAATCTGAATGGTAGTAAGTACATTGTTGTATATGTTAAGTGGTTAAGAAATATATAAATACTATAATAAAAAGTGGTAATGTCCAAGGCCTGGGACTGCTAATCCCAAAGGCCTAGGAATGGAACCTGGGCTGGTGATAGCAAAGTCCCCAGTTATAGGAATGAGTTTGGGGTCTACCGTGGTGGAAGTTAGAGGGGAGGAGGAAGCCCACAGCTCCTACTACGCTAGAAGCTGTACAATATGGATTCCCACCTTGAAAAAGACCTTGCTTATGGGAGTGGGTGTTAAAACTGCAAGCTTGTGAGTTACTGTGAAGTTTGCAATTAAAAGTGCTTTGGCTATTTTTTGTGCACAAAAATCTCAATTAAGCAAATTCAAATCATGCTTAAATTATTCCCTAAGATATCAATAAGTTGGAATAAATTTTCATTAAAAAAAAAAAAAAAGCATTATAACAGAACTGACTATTAACTCTATCTTAGAGATGAGAAAAAGAAGCTGAGAAAGTTACTCCTTGCCCAGGGTCCCCAAGGCTTTGAACTCAAGATCTTGCAGACTCCCAAGTTTGGTGCTCTACCCATTGTACCATTTAAATAAATTTACTTCCCCTTAGAGAGTACAACCATCCATTCTATTTATCCCATCCCTTCTCATCTCCTTAAGACATATGGTTCCCACTGCCATCCCCTTCATCTTCCATCTCTCCTTCTGTACTGGTTTCTCTCCCCTCCCCATTCATTAAAATAAAAACAAAAAAAACAAAAAAACCCTTTCATTGAAACCCTATTGAAACTATAACCAAGTTTGACCCTATGATGAGGAAATGTACCTCATCTTTCCTTACACAAGAGGAAGGGGATAGGTACATTTTTGGAATATATAGAGTCAAATTTAGTTAAAGTTTTGGTTTTCAACTGCTTCTGCCTCTCCCCCACCACCACCTTTTTATTATTATAAAGAATGGTTCACTATTCTCTGAAAAGGGAAGTGTAAGTTCAGAAATAAAGCCAATATATTAAAAAAAGATATCAATAAAAAATTTTGTAACCTTCACTTGACCCTGCCCAGCCCCTTTCGAGCTTTTTCCCTCTTCCTCTTCCTTTACAAAGCCAAGTTCCTAGAAAAAGCTCTCCCTGCTGCTTGCCTCTACTTCTCTTTTTTCCCTTCTTTCTTCGATTTGATTTTGGACCAGAACTCTTCAGTTAACTGAAATGATTCTCTCCATAGTTACCAACTACCTTTTAATTGTCTTTTTTTTTTTTTTTTTTTTCCCCTTTTCACAAAGGAATTTATCACTGGATAGGATCCTGGTTTAGGGAAGGAAATATTCAGAAATGTGATCTAATAAATGTCATGTAAAAACAAATCAATTAAAAAAAGATAATTTAAAAATAAAATTAAACTGATAAACTGGCAATGACAATAAATTTAAATGGTCACAAAAAAACAAAACAATTTTAATAATGTAGCCCAAATTTAGCAGATTCCTTTGGCTATAAAAAGTCTGCCTTCTTAGCCAAAATGAAAAATAACAATTCTAGACAAAAGGGTATAAACGTGGAAACTTCAATCAAGGTATTAAAAACCTATCACCACACTAAGAAAATAAATCTTTCACAATTGTAGCTCAGCCTATCATCTCTTGATAAGAAAGGGAACAAACAAGTGCCTACCATGACCCATTGTGCTAAGGCTTTACACATATTATCATGATCTTTACAACCTCCTTGGAGATTGTAAAAACCTCCTATTTTTACAGACAAGTTAACTGAGGCAGACTTGCCCAGTGTTACATGGCAATTAGCTGTCTGAGGCAGGTTTGGAACTCAAGTCTTCCATACTTTTAGTCCCAGAGTTCTATCCACTGTACAACCTGATTATCAAAATGGCTAATTTCCTATCGATTATATTCTATTTCACGGGTGTACTAGTGAACTCCAATAAGCAAACTCCCTCCACCAATGAAGCCTGGCTGACAAGGAAGCAATTGATTAGCTTAGAGAACTAAGGCATTGTTGTTCAGGAATGTCAGTGATGTTCAATTCTTCATGATTCCATTGGGGTTTTCTTGGCAAAGATTTTGGAGTGGTTGGCCATTTCCTTCTCCAGCTCATTTTTACAGATAAGGAAGGAAGAAACAGGTTTAAGTGACTTGCTCAGGGTCACACAGTTAATGTGTGAGGCCAGATTTGACTTCAGGACTTCCTGACTCAGGCCTGGAGCTCTATTCACCAATTTAACCTAAGATTTAGTGTTTAGTATGCTTGCACAACTAATATAATGTTGGTATTAAAAAACTGGGACTTGTTTCAGAGATGATTTAGTGGATATTAAAAGAATTTTGCAATTTTCTCAAGGTAACCCAATTTGCTTGTATGGAGGCCCTAAATATAAACTAACCCAGACTTCCTCTCTAGATGCAGAGTTCCAAGCTTCAGATACTGATTTTTTAAAAATACATAGCTAACTAACCCAAAAGTACATTTTGATAGATGACCATTTCTACTGTATAGACTAAGAATCCTCTAAATATTCAAAGCTCTGTGATTTGTAGGATTCTGACACTCCCTCCAATAGAAGAGACTGGATCCTACTTAGACTTGCCCATCCCATTCCATTTCATTTCTTGTCCACATCCAGTCCGCAACGGGTCACAATCTTTCCACAATTTGTCCACCCAGTGTGCCAATGGCTGTCCTCACTTTCTCTAGGTATGTCAAGTAAATAACCAGTGGGCCATGTGGATAGAGTATCTCTTTTTATCTTATTACCTTATGATCAGCCATGCCCTGGATCAAACTTTTTTTTTTTTGGAAAGCATCCTTTATCAGCTCTGGTTTTTCTTGGGAATTCCTTATTTGTTCTGCATTGCAGCCTTACACCCACCAAGCTTATTTCCACTGAACCCTACTCATTTTTAATTCCATGACTTACAGCCAAATATTACAACTAGCAGAATGTTGGTATCAGAGATGTGGCTTTGTTTCGGGGAAGCTGTCATGGTCATTGAAAGAACTTTGCAGCTTTCCAAAAGGAACCCAGTCTGCTCTCCTCCTGTTTAATTCTGGGACCAGCTTTTCCACAGATAATGATGGCTGTTGATCTCAGTGCTGGGTCACTCTTCTCTAATCTCTATTATCTCACCTGGTGATCTCATTACTATCATCTCTAGAGCCAATTATCACTTCTTTGTAGATGATTCCTAGTTTATAGACCCAGGCTAGTCTCTAGCTTCAATTTCATAGCTACAACTCAACAAGTCTAAGACATTTGAACTTTCCAAAATCCAGGACTTCCTTACTATAATCAAGGGACCCATCATTCTGCCCTGCCATTCCCTAAGGTTTCTCCTCCTCCTCTCCTTTTCTCTGTGTGTGTGGGGGTGGGTGTGTGGGTGTGGGTGTCTATCTGTCTGTCTCTCTCACAATCTCCACGCGGGTAATGCTGCCACCAAACTTTATCCTCTCACAGAATAGGTGCCTAATAAATGTTTATTCTCTTCATCCAGCTAAAGCTCCTGACTGTCCTCTAAGAATGCTATACCAATCTACAGTGCTGTTCCTCCCACACATCACACCAACTCTCATTTCTGTGCTTTTTTAGTGACTATCTCCCTTGCCTGGAATATTCTTTCTCATCTCTGATCTCTCTGGCTTCCTTCAGTTCAAAGGCACCTTCTATATGGAGCTTTATCTAAGATTCCTCTCATAAGAGCTACTTGAGCTTTCCCCTTTAAGATATATGTTTTTACCTACCTATTTATTTACATGTTTCCTCTCCTATTAAAAATAAGCTAATATTCACATAACATCTACTAAGTGCCTTGCATTCAGTGCTAACTAAGAACCTTAAAAATATCTCATTTTTTCCTTACCATAACTCTGGGAGGCAGGTACCATTATGTTTCCCCCCCCCCTTTACAGATGAGGAAACTGAGGCAAACCAAGGTGAAGTGACACAGAGTAAACAAGGCAAGATTTGAATTCAGGTTTCCCTGCCTCCAGGCCTGGTGTTCCCTTTACTGTGCCCCCTATCAGCTATTAGTAGGGAACCTCCCTAATAGGCAGGGATTGTTGGGGGATTGTGGTGTTCTTTGTATCTCTATTACTTAGCATGGCCTCTGTCACACAGTAAGAGCAAATACTTGTGGATCGAGTACATCATCCATAATATGGACAAAATAAGGACAGCCTAATTTCTATTTTGGTGGAATAGTCATTTTCTACTTGATGAAATTGTTAAGAAACCCGTTACATCAATGCTTTAGTTCTTTTCCCAATTGTTCATGATAAAGATTGTGTTTGCATAAATTCACTTGAATTTTACAACAGAAATTATAGCTGTAACGTATTATTGTTTTAAGAGAAACAGCAACTTTTCCTTTGCTAACAAGTGGTTCCATTCTACCCTTCATTATCCAAATGCTAGTTAATTTTTGACTAATCTTTACATCTGAAATACTATACAAGAACATAAACCACAACTAAGGGTATGGCACCCTACAATTATCCATGGCAAATAAGGCAGCATGATTTGACAATATGGAGTAAAAGATATTAATAACTTTGGCAACTTTCAGCCATTTTTAAAGTTGTGTACTTTAAATACACAAACTTCATTAAGTTTTAAAAAGGAAAGTAAGAACCAATCTTCTAACATGCTGGGACAAATCTTATTTTCTAAGTTGCAAGTTTTTAGGAAAATAAAGTTTTAAAAAGTTCCCAAGTTACAAAAATTCACTCAAAGAAAAGGTGTTATATGCAAAGGGATTCTGAGCCAAACTACTTGGTATACAGAAGATTACTGTGCCCCTCATGAAAAATCCATCAACCCCAGGGGGGTGAGCATTCTAACCACTTAGCTGTCTCAAGCATGCCAAGAATTACAAAAAGACTCTTCCCTCAAAAAAGCTTCAAATGAAGTCCAAAATAAAGCAAAACAAAAAAGCTACTTGCTAGTGGATTATAGCTCCTAAAAATATACCTTGAAATGGGAGATCAGAAGTAAAAATCTTTAAAAGGGCCTTAAAACTTCAGTGTTCCCAGAGACTTACATGGCACACTGGATGTCCTCAAACCTGTTCTGCCAACTTGAAGAATAAAGCCTATGCCCTTTGACATACAGAGCCCACAGCCAGACATATACCAAAGAGGTCAAGCAGAGAAAAGT
Source organism: Sminthopsis crassicaudata (assembly GCF_048593235.1). NCBI lineage: Eukaryota > Metazoa > Chordata > Mammalia > Dasyuromorphia > Dasyuridae > Sminthopsis > Sminthopsis crassicaudata. The sequence goes on along the minus strand of NC_133617.1, from coordinate 30,076,295 downwards.
TCCTATAGCCACCAATACATTCACAGCAGTACTTAATCATGGTGGCAAAAAGCTGCAGAAGGTACATGATAATGAAGAGTTTTGCAGACTGGAATATATCAATAGTGAAGTATTAATGCACCACAAGATGTACCATATATCACAAACTAAAAGAAATATGGGGAAATGTCTAAAAGCAAGAGATGGGACTAAGCATTTATTAAGGGTCTCTACTATGTGCCAGGCCCTGTGCTAAATACTTTACAATTATCTTGTCAAATCTCACAATAACCTGGGAAGTGGATGCTATTCTATACCCATTTTACAGATAAAGTGAGGCAAACAGCAGTTAAATGATTTGACAGGGTCATACAAGTGAGTCTGAGAGGCTAAATTTGAACTCACATCTTGCCTGACTCCAAACACTGCAAGTACTAAGGGAGGGGGGAGGGGAGGGAGAGAGAATGCCTCCAGGATCAAATATAAACTTTTAAAGCCTTTCCAAAGTCACCTCCTTCTTTTTTTTCCTTATGCTCGATTCTGTTGCCTGTACCCTGAGATCCAAAGGCATGGGCCTCCTGGCTGTCCCTGTCCCCATCCCATCCCCGTCCCCGTCCCCGTCCCCCCCTTCCAAACTGTCCTATCCCTAGAATGCTCTCAGATCCAGCCCCTGGCTGAAGTATACACTTCTGCAAGAAGCCTTTCCCAGACCTCCTTAATTACCATGTCTTCCCTCCAAAACTATCTTCAATCCATCCTGTATTTCTCGTTTGTATGGAGGTATTGACATATAGTCTCTCCATTTGCCTGAACTCTAAGAGCAGGGACTGCCTTTTGCATCCCCAGTGCCTGGTAAGTACTAGATACTTAACAATTTCTAACTGATCCATTGATTCCCTTGAGGTGGGAGCTAAGGGTGTGGAATGTTGAATGTCCTCAACTTCGACTTCAGTATCTTGGAAATGGAAGAGGCAAAGACTGAATATAGGAAATGTAATACAAATGTAAATGTAAATACAAAAGGCATCACTTTTCTAATTAAAAAAACAAAACAAAACAAAAAAGTCGATGGAACCAGGTAAAAAGCAAAAGCACTTAATTCTGAACACTTCAATTGTACTTTCCTGTTTTGAAATTACCCCCCAAAGGATTCTGCAAACTACTCAAAATCCACAGTAAAGAGAGGCCACCCTTTATGTGCACAACTGTAGTCAGCAGAATAGGGGTCTCGGACAACAAATAAAAGGGACATGTAAGAGTCTACTGTGTGCAGAGAACATTGCGCTGTGAAGGAATTAAAGAGTACAGTTGAAATTAAAGCTATTCCATTTAAAAAAAAAAAACCTTCCCCCCCCCAAAAAAAATGGAGTTATTTTCATAGAAAATGAGCTCTAAGGTACTAATTGTCATACTTTGCCTTTTTACTTACTACGCATAAAGGTCAAACTTAGGCGATCTTTTTAACTATAGGGTTTTCACCACTTTTGTCTCCAACTTAGTTTAATGGAATAGGAATAGCAAAGGAAATTTCATTTGATTTCTAGTTATCTCGAAGGGGATTCTAGAAGTACTCATAAGAGGCCAGCCGCAAGGATAGAAATTCACATGACACAACCCTGGGACAGCACGTTCCAAAAGAAACCTACATTTCCTTCCGTAGCTCCTGCAAGGACTCTGAAGTCCGGGGAACCAGAGGGAGCTTTCCCTGCGCTGGTCATTTTAAGGCTCACAAGTGAAGGCCACAGAGGGGGGCTGCGGTCCCTGGACTTTTCTACCTTCCCGGAAGAGGGGGTGGGGGGGGTAAGTCGGTCATCTGGCCCCCAGCAGCTGGACTGAGAATCCGCTCCAGGAGGGTCACGTACGGACGCGTCTGTTCTGGGGGGAATATTGGGAAACTTTTCACCGGCTGAACCCGACTTCTCCCTAGTTGAGCAAGGCTCGGGGTCGCCCTCGGAACACTGCGGACCCATTCATCCGAAGGATTTTATTAAAATCGGGGGAAAGCCCTCGCCCAACAGCCCAGGGCTTCGCTTCATTCCGGCCTGGGCCGGCCGAGAATCCGTCCGGATTTCGGACTCCGGAGGGTGGCCGCCGCTCCTGGGGCGCCGGCTCCGCTCTTCGCCGAGCCATGATGTCTCCAGGGCCAGCCCAGGCCGGGGCTGACCGGGCGCCACCAAGGCCTCGGTGCCCTTGGGAGGCTCGGGCCGCGAGGTCCCAGTGGGGAGCGGCCGCGGTCATGAGCGGATCATTCGGGCCCGGGCCCGGCTCGAGGTGACCGGTGCCCCCTCCCCCACCCCTAGCAGGTCGGCCGGGTCGCGGCAGCCCCCGCCCATCCCCCTCCCCGGCCCGCCCCGCCGGGGGTCTTCCGCACCCACCTGCCCAGGTTCTGCCGTCCTCCGCCGGCGCCGCCGCCGGCGGCCGCGGGGGAGGAGGCCGAGGACGAGAGGCCGCCGGGCTTGCGGGCGCCCCCGGCCGCTGCCGCCGCCGTCAGGGCCCCGGGCGCGGGGGGCTGGGCCTGAGCCGGGGGCTGGGCCTGGGCCTGGGCCGGGGGCAGCGCAGGGGCTGGCGGCGGCGGCGGCTGCGGCTGCTGCGGAGGTTGCGGCTGCGGAGGCTGCGGCGGCTGCTGGGGGGGCTGCGGCTTCAGGGACATGCTGCTGACCAGCCCATACACCGGGGGCCGAGCCGGGCCCGGGCGCCTGACGAGAAGCGAGGCCGGGGCCGCGGAGCAGGAGGAGGCTGAGGCCGAGGCCGAGGTCGAGACCGAGGAGGAGGAGGAGGAGCCGGCGGCCGCGAGCCCGAGCCCGAGGGAAGGGAAGGGGCGGGGTGGGGAGGGCCGGGGGCGGGGAAGGCCGCCCGACCGACCGACGACACCGAGTTGCCGGGAGCCGCCGCCGCCGTTGCTACCAAAACAGTCTGAGGCGGGCGGAGGGAGGAGGGAGGAGGGAAGGACCGGCCGGGAGGGGGGGAGGGGGACGGGGGCCCGGAGGGGACCTGCCGCGAACGGAACGCGGGGGGCGCCAGGGAACAAGCGGCGGCGGAAGGATACCTCCTCTGCCCGCTCGCGCTCGTGCGCTCCCCTCGTCCGCCGACTCTCGAAAGGAGACACCCCTCTCCACAGCCCAAGGACCGGCCACCCTAGAGGAGGAAAGAACAGGGTGGAGGGTGTTCCCCGAAGGCAGGGGTCGGGGTGGGGGGCAAGGGTGTAGGTTCAGGAATGTCGAAGACGGGATGGGATTCTTTTCCGGAAGTCGGAGGGGCCGGACAGGAAGGAGAGAGTAAGGCGACAGCTGCAGCCGGAGCTGTAGCAGGAGCTGGAGGGGCGCACGTGGGGCTCCCGCGGACCCGGCCGGCAGCTTCTGAGGGGGCGGTGCCACAGGAGGCAGTGCCGGGCGAGGCCCCGCCCCTCGGGCACGAGCCGAGCGCTAGCCGGGGGCCGGGCCCTTGCCGCCTGACCCCGAGCTTGGCTTAGGGTTAGAGGACACACGGCTGACGAGGGAGGGCCCGGGTCCTGGGGTGCTGCAGGGATGCCCGCGGAGGAGCCCGGGTGTGGCCCTGGAGAAGGAGCCCAGCCCCTTCGGGTTAGAGCTAAGGACAGGGAGGCTTTCGGAGAAGGGCAGTCGTTTGGCCAAGGTCACAGGGAGGGACAGCGAGTCCTTGAGGCCGCCCCGATGCCCAGGAGCGTCACGGTGTCTGGATGGGTAGTCTGTGCAGGGGCCGCGGGCCGGGCTCCAGGCGGTCACCGCATTAAGTGCCTGCTGGATGCAGGCTCCGACGGTCCAAAGAGGGTCCGTCATCAAGTTTAATAAGCGCCTACTACATGCCTATGGATTGAGGGTCCAAAGACAGCTTCCGAGTATTCATTAAGCGCCTACTAGATGCAGACAGGTGGTGCTAAGGAACCTGACACAATGTTACCATGTGTCCACCTGTGGCTGCTCGGAGCTGCAGAGCCCTGCTGCGGTGAACGTTCCAGGCCGACTGGAACCTGTTTCACCCACTGTGGGCCAGACCCCTGCGGGAGCTTACGTCTTAGCAAACCTCTGAGATACAGGAACAAGCCCGGCAGGGGAAGGCCCATTCACGTGGGCATTCACTCGGAATCAATTAGGACCCAAACTATGACCAGTATTGGCTGGGACCTACTGCTGGCCAATTAATGCCAGAATAGTGGTATGGGTTTGACCCTTAACCTTTAAGCTAGAAATCCAGCCAGTAAACCCCCAAGGCTTATTGGGAGGGTTCAGAGACTTAAAAAAAAAAAAAAAAAAAAAAAAAGTTTGTTTTTTTAAATAGCATTCGTAATTAAGAGTATGATACCCTATGGGAATGGAAAAAAGGGAGGGTGGGAAAGGAAAGACCGACTAGGTTCATTTGTTTTAGTCCCGTGCAAATCTTAGTGATCTCATTTGGAGAGATTTATCATTTCCTTTTCCACCTCATTTTATAGATGAGGAAACTGAGGCAAACTAAAGGGATCTGCTCAGGGTCACACTGTAAGTGTCTTGGGCCAGATTTGAACTCAGGAAAATGAGTCTTCTTCTTGACTCCAGGCCCAGCACTTTATCCACTTTGTCAGCTAACTGCCCCAAAGAACTTAGTACATAGAGCATATATACAGGGAAAGCAATCTAAAAGGAAAGAAGCAATTTGTGGGGATCCAGAAAGGTCTCTTTAAAAAAGCTAAGATTTGAGCTAAATCTTGAGGAAATCAAAAGCTACTGTAAAGGTTTGGAGATAGTTAATGGGGAATGGATTGTCCTCTAGTGAAACATCTAAACCAGTCTGGTCTAGAGTGTACGGAGGGAGCAAAGTCTAAAATTTCTCTCCCACTAATGCAATGTTGATGAAGTTGTGAACTGCTCCAACCATTTGGGAGAGCAACTTGGAGTTATACTCAAAAGGCTGTAAAATTGTGCATACCTTTAACCAACAACACCAATACTAGGTCTATACTCTAAAAGAGATTTTGTTTTAAAGGACCTATATATACAATAATATTTGTAATTGCCCTTTTGGTGGTTTCCAGGAACTGAAAATTGAGGGGATATCTGTTAATTGAATAACTATTGTATATAATTGTGAAGCAATACTATTGTGCTATAAGAAATGATGAACAGAATGCTCTCAGGAAAACCTGGAAAGATTTACATGAGCTGATGCAAAGTGAAATGAACATACTAGGAAAACATTGCATACTGTAGCAGCAACATTATATGATGATTAACTGTGAATGACTTAGCTGTTCTCAGTAATACAATGATCCGAGACAATTTATGATGAAAAATGCTCTCCACCTCTCCAGAAAAAAAGCTGATGTCTGGGTTCAGATAGAAGCATACTTTTTCTTATGAGGGTGTGTATGTATGTATGTATTTTCTTAAGTATGATTGAATGACTGAACCTGTATAAGCTATATCAAATTGTTTGGCTTCTCAATTGGGGGGGGTTGGGGGAGGGAGGGAATTTGGAATGCAAAAAATTTTTAAATATTAAAATTTGTTTTTACACATAAGGAAAAAATAAAAGTTTAATTTAAAAAAGATGAACTGTGTCCCAATAGAATGTAATTTTCTGAATTTTAAATTTTTATATCTACAAAGCCTAGAATACTCTATCATAGGAGGTACTCAATAAATATTGCTTGATTCAGAAGAGTGAACAAGAACTAAGTCTGCTCCTAAGTAAAGTTTAAGTCTAAGCCCTATTGCTGCCTCATTGCAGCAGACTATAAGTCAGTTTCTCAGTGCCTAAGCAACTCTTCCTGAAACTATCCTTTAGAAATTTACTACTCAGTATATATGCATTATAATTTGCATACTGCCTACCCCATTATAATGTGAGTTTCCACCAAGTTTTTGTCTTTTTTTATATCCCCAAGGCTTAACCAACATCTGCAAAGTTAACCAAAACTAGGTAATGATTATTGGCTAGTCTGAACCGGTGAATAATCACTTCCACACAGGTGCAATCAACCAATGAGCATTAATTAAGCACCTACTATGTGACAAGCACTGTAGCAAGCCCTGGAATCATTCTGCAGAATGAAAAATTAATAGTCTGTCTCAGTACTATTGTGAGAGAAATTTGCAAGTCTTAAATCATTACATGTTAAGTCTGAATTTCTGTCATATTGTTTTACCCCTAACATAAACCCCCTATAGAGGACCTCATCATTATCCCCCTGAGTCTTCTGACCAGAGGCTCACATGTCTCTCTTCAATGTTAAGGGAGAGAATGACTTTCCTGCCAGTCAAAGGAAACAGAATTTATCCAAAAAGGGAAATGTGAGGGGCCAGAATGTCAAAATTTCCCATGGTGTTGGAATCACATGCCTTAAAATGATATAATTCTAAGTTTACACATATTGGATTTAGCATATAATTTAACATGTATAACATATATTGGATTGTTTGCCATCTAAGGGATGGGGTGGAGGAAAGGAGAAAATCTAAAACAAAGCTATGCAAGGGTCAATGTTGAAAAATTATCTGTGCATATGTTTTGAAAATAAAAAGCTTTTAAAAAAAAAAAGAAAGAGAAAATTATATAATTCTAACACCCTCATTTCACAGATTTGGAGATCTTGCCCATTTAGCTAATATTAATAATAATGACTCATCTATACAGCACCTTAATTCTTACAAATCAGTTTTTATATTATATAATAATAATTATTATATATATTAATATAATATAACATTATATTATATTATTATATATTATTTTCAATAATTTTACCATCAAAAACTGGAATATTTCAACCCATGGAGGCCCACTATGCTTGACTAGCTAGCCTCATGGGTTTTAGAGTTATAAAAAATCACAGAGGTTTCAAGCAAACTTCAGAGGTATTTCAGCTTCCAGTTTCAGATCATTAAAATAAAGTGAATATCACAATAAAGCAAGTCACCCCGATTTTGTTTTCCCAGTGTATATAAAAGTTAAGTTTATATCATACTGAAGTCCATTAACTGTGTCTTAAAAAATGAAAATACCTTAACTAAAAAATACTTTATTGTTAAAAAAAAAATGCTAATTATTATCTAAGCCTTCATCCAGTCATAATTTTCTTATTTATGAAGTTCTTGACTCTATGTTTATTTGATAGCTGCAGATTGAGGCTGGTAATTGCTGAATGTTGGGGTGGCTGTTCCCTCACTTGAACACTCAGAGGCCATTGTAAGGACAAAAATTGACCTAATTTCAATTTTGTCTCAAGGAATAGCAAAGCCCAAGGAGAGAGGGAGAGACAGAACAGCCAGTCAGTGGAACAGTCTGTTGTGTTAGTGGCACCCCGAGACAATTGCAATAGAAACATCAAAGATCATTATAACAAATAGAATAAAAATGGAAAGGGTTGAAATACTGTGAGAATTACCAAAATGTGACACAGAGACAAGATGTGAACACAAGCCATTAGAAAAATGGTGCCAATAGAACACAGGGTTGCTACAAATCTTCGATTTGTTATATTAAAAAAAAATGCTAACCCTACAATAAAATGAGGTAGAAAGTCAGCAGAGGTCTGGGTTCATATCCTAGCTCTGACACTATATCCTCAAAAGTAAATGGTTAAATTTTAGCCTCAGTTTTCTCCTTTATAAGTTGGGAAGAGTAACATTTGCAAAATTATTTTAAGGCCACCATATTGCCTTGTTGCCCCCTCCAAAAACTTATGTTTTGACATTTCGCCATTTTCACTTAGTTAATCATGAGAGGTAGGCCCAAGCAATGGGGAGCAAGTAGGATTTGGAAATGAGAGATAAAAATAGCAGGATTTCCTTCAGTGGACTTAACAGAAAAATAAATAAAAAGAACTTTAGACCTTGGCCGCTTTTGAGTTTTACTTTAACTTAGGTAGCTGACCAGCTCACACAGTAGTCAATCAATGGTTTAGTTGAATTTTAAACTGACAATATTTTGTCTAATTGTTTTATTCTTCAGGTTCCAATGAAGACTATCGTTTTTAATCAGTAGAGGTTCCTCAGTAGCAACAGGAGAAAATGCCCAAATTCCCCACTGTGATCCCTTTTAATTTTCTGTCCTTCAAAATCAAAACAAATCTGCAGCATATTAGGCTAGGTCCTTCCACTCATGAAATTTAGAAAAAAGGGAACCAAAAAGATAATGAGGGGGAAATGGTATTTGACCCAATGGAAGTCATCAAAATTCTATGCTCTAAATGTAGAGACTTCCTTTGAGTTCAGAAATCCATTTTATTTCCCATTGATTGGAAAAAGAGAAATTCCAATGAGGAATGAATGGATGCCATATAATGAGCTATAGAAATGAATGTTAAGAGATCTGAGATTTCATTAAGGCCTTGGACTACTTCACATGAAATTTGAGCAGAGGGAGGACAAGGGAGGGTAACTGAGAGTTGCCCATTTATCTTACATTTACTTATCTGGGAAAAGCAGCAACATTACTTGGTGGGAAGAGCTCTGGAGATTGAATCAGAAGACTCTGATTGGAATTGTGCCCCTAGCACCCAGTAACAACCTAGGTCAAGTCCATTCAATTCAACCTGTATTAAACACCTACTATGTGCTTGATGGTGGGGACACTGACAAAAATAAAACTGTCCTTGGCTTCAAGAGTCCCATGTATCACTTAGAGGGGGAAGAGAGGGAACAACACGAACACAGTAATTTTGGGGGGATATCGCCAGGTAAGGTATGAGGGAGTCAAAAATATCCTTTCCTGTAAAGTTGAACTCCCTATGGCAGCTGAGGGATCCAAGAAGATAAAGCAGCAATTTAGCAATAAATTGATAAAATACAAATTTATCAATTGGGGCCATCTAATAAGATAATTGATGGAAAGTATTTTGCAGACTTTAAGGTATATATAAAAGTTAGCCATTTTCAGCAACATAATTATTATTATTATTTATAGGGTTAATCCTCACCCCCCCACCCCAAGTATAATATAAGTCCCAGAGGGAAGGTACAATAGGGGAAAGTTGTCTTTCTCTCCCCAGTGCCTAGCACTTTAAATTATAGGAATTAATAACATTTGTTGAATTGCATAAATTATAAAATTCAATATGTTTTTTTTAATTGAATTGTCCAAGGTCACACTTCATAAATGGCAGAAACAGGACTCAAAGCCAGGCCTTCTGTCTCCCAATCAAACGTTCATTACATCAGACTAATTAATAATTCAATCTAATACCGGGAATATTTATTAAGTATTTATTATATCTCAGGGACTGTGTTACATAATATGAAAAAGCCCCTTCCCGCAAGAAGTTTATATTCTTAGCCATAGAATTTCTTTAGATCTTTGTTTCGAAGGCTATATTAAAAAAATATAGTTAATCTCTTGAGATTTAATTTAATTGATTATTCAATACCGTTGGGGCCAGAATCCCAGGAGCAAGACTCAAAACCAAATCTGAGCTAAATGGAGTATGGAAAAAATAAAGGGAGAGCTGAGGAGAATAGGTGCTCCATCCTCCACTCTTCTTCAGCTGGCTCATTTCTATGTGAGGCTGGGGTGTGTTTTTATACACACACAGACACATATACACATAAACTATATGTATACATACATATATATATATATATGTATATATATATATATACACACACATATATACATAAATCACACACACATATATAAATTATATGTATAACATATACACATATATGCATATATATCCCCCACACATATATCAACTATATATATATATATATATATATGTGTGTGTGTGTGTGCGCATATATATGCCCCCATATATATAAACTACATGTACACTATACACACATCTACATATATGCCCCCACACATGTATAAGTCACATATACACATATACATATATATTCATATATCCCCACACACATATAAACTATATAATATATATTCATATATATACTATATATAGTAAATATACCTTATATACACATATAGGCATGTATATATACACTATATAGTATATATACCATATATACACACATAAATCACACATATACATATATACAGGTATATAAATCATACACTTATATACCCACACAAACATAAATCATGTATATACATGTACACCCATTTTTACACATATACACACATACATATATATCCCTCATATATATAAGCTACATATATAGTACATATGCATATATATACTCCCACATACATATATATATACTATATACACATAAATCACAGACATATACATCTATACCACACACACATGTATAAATCATATATATATATATATATATATATATATATATATATATATATACACATACATATCTACACAATATATATGTATATACATATTCCCACACATGTAGAAACTATATATAATATACATCCACCATCTACACATATATACATATATAAATCATATATATGTATATATACAGTACCTATATATGCATATACATATATGCATATATACACTATATACACATAAATCACACACATCACATATATACACATACACATATATACATATGCATATATATTCCCAAATATATAAACTATATATAGTATATACATATATACACATATACACATAGATCACACATATACATATATACTGACACACATAAATCATATATACACATATACATAGATCACAGATATGCATATATATCCCCACTATATATATATAAACTATACATATATAATATATACATATACCCACATATATACACATAAATCACACAATATACATATATATATATACACACACACACATATATATAAATCACATATACCCCTATTGTATGTATATGATGTGTGTATATGTCTTACATATGCATGCATTTGCGTGTCTATTGCATTGTACATATAGATATAGATATCACCTACTTGATTCATTATTAATGAAAACTGTCCTTGGAGTAAGAAAAAACATTTTTGAGTTTCGACTTCACTTTTTAGGATTAGAAGGAGCCCTTTTTTTTTTTTTTTTTTTTTAGAAGGAGCCCTTTTCTAAATATTGCAAGACCCCATTCATTTTCTAGACAGGGAAGTTGAAGCTAAACTGAAGATAGGAAAAGTTACCCAGCTAGAAAGTGTGGCAGAAACAGGGTTACGGGTCTTCCACTTCCAAACCCAGCGCTCTGGCCTGAGGCTTACCCGGTCCTGCTTCCCTAGCTGGGCAGCCTCAGGTTCTTGCTGTATGATTAGTTCTGTTGCTCTAGCTCTTCAGCCCTGTGAGGTTATAGCTGGAATGTTTACTATCTTCACTTTACTGAGATTCAGAAGGCTAAGCCAAAGTACTGGATGACAGCTAGTGTGGGTTGGACCCTAGAATTTGAGCCCAAGGCTCTTGCAGGAGCACCCTTATTAAGGCCATTAAATCCGACCTGTCCCCTACTAGTAGCCATCCATCCTCAGCTGGAAGACATTCACAGAGGGGGAAAACACCCCCCCCACACCTCCAGGAGCAGCCCATAGCCACGTGGGACACCTGCACTTCATAGGAACTCTCCCTTAACAAGTCAAAAATCCTCCTCTGCCAGAACTTTCCCCTCAGGGCTACTACCTAATTCAACCCTCTGAAACAGAAAGGAATAAAGTCATTAAGAGTTTCTCTGGTCTTTGAACTCTAAGGAGAACCACACCCCAAAAAGTCTGGGGGCCAACCTCTACCATTGCAATTACAATGCAAATGACAAAAAGCAAGGCTGGTAAACTGGGGAAAGTGTTCCATTATCTTATCTCTGTTTTATTGGTAGATTTACATAGAAAACCAAGGTGGCTTTTCTTATCCTAAAGAACCCTTTGTTCCAAGCTAGGAATTAAAAGTAGGCTCTCACTTGGCATTTAGCAAAGTGTACTCATAGAATATGCATTTAAAAAAATACTTATTGCATTGAATTCATAGCCATTAATTAGCCAAGGTAACCTTCCCAGGAGTTTAGCATCAAAAGCAAGTTTCAGAGAGAAAATTTGTCTAAAGTTGTCATGACTTAGAAATTCTTTAAAGGCAAATATTGAAATCAATTATCGATAGTAACTAATTCAGTCCAAAGTTTACAATGTCTCCCTGGCCATTTCCAAATATTAATTTAAACAAAACCAGTTTGACTTTGAAGGAATTAAAATTTCATGGGGACTCAAAGAGCCTTTGAGAGACATGGAGTCCTCAATCGGGTTGTAAATTTCCTCTGACAGCCAATGCACAAGAAATGGGGTGAAACTGTATCATTGAGAGAACAAACAGCAGAAAAGTGAACTGGGTTCTCCCTATGGGGAAATACCCAGCACTTCCCACTCTTATAGGTGAAACATGCAAAGATCTACCCACCAAATGGTGAGTGAGGTGGGCCCTTTGCTAAGGATCGCTGGAAGAATGTGGACCAGAACATGGCCCTGAAGGAGCCCTGAGATCCCGGATGGATGGTTTTTGTTTGAATTTCCAAAGTGATTTCAGTTCATTAATAAACACTCAGGTTTGTTATCAGTGAGATGCTGTGTTGGGAAGTAGGAGCTAGAAAGAGTCTATAAGGATGTACTTGACAGAAGTCCGGCCATCGAGGACTTGACACTCTTCACTGTGGATGACCAGCATAAACTTTTCTGTTTAGCTTTGCAAGTCCCTTAAAACCTGCCCCTGCAATCTATCATTATACATGATATATATAATTTTACATTATTATTGTATATTAAGACATACACATATATATACATGTATAAATTATATATATATATATATATATACACACACACACACAGAGATATATATATATATATATATATATACCCTATATACACACACATATATAATACAATTATACTTAAACGCCTGACTTACTCCATGGCCCTCACAAACTGGTCTTCTCTCTATTCTTTACAAACTAAACTCCATCTCCCGTATCCTAGAATTTAGAGAAGAAAAGAACCTCCCAGATCATCACACCAGAAGTTCTGAGCTTTTTCTTTTGTGCTGGAAACTTTTAGCAGTTTGGTGAAACTCACTGACTCTTTCTTAGAACCAGGTTTTTGTTTTTGTTTTTTTAAATTTTTACAAAAATTTTATGCATGGTTTGACAAAATCCAACATCCATTCCTACTAAAAACTCTTGAGAGTATAGGAATAAATGGATTATTCCTTAGAATAATCAGGAGCATATATTTAAGACCTTCAGTAAGCATAATATGCAATAGAAATAAACTGGAACCTTTCCCAGTAAGATCAGGAGTGAAACAAGGTTGCCCACTATCACCATTACCATTCAATATAGTACTAGAAACGCTAGCCTCGGCAATAAGAGCCGAGAAAGAGATTCAAGGAATTAGAGTAGGAAATGAGGAAATCAAACTATCACTCTTTGCAGATGACATGATGGTATACTTAGAGAACCCCAAAGACTCTGCTAAAAAGCTATGAGAAATAATTCAGAATTTTAGCAAAGTGGCAGGATACAAAATAAATCCACATAAATCCTCAGCATTCTTATATATCACCAACAAAATGCAACAGCAAGAGATACAAAGAGAAATTCCATTCCAAACAAATGTTGAGAGTATAAAGTATTTGGGAATCCATCTACCAAAGAATAGTCAGGAATTATATGAGAAAAATTACAAAACACTTGCCACAAAAATAAAGTCAGATTTAAATAATTGGAAAGACATTCAGTGCTCTTGGATAGGCCGAGCGAATATAATAAAGATGACAATACTCCCCAAACTAATCTATTTATTTAGTGCTATACCAATCAGACTCCCAAGAAACTATTTTAATGACCTAGAAAAAATAACAACAAAATTCATATGGAAGAATAAAAGGTCGAGAATTGCAAGGGAACTATTGAAAAAAAACTCAGAGGAAGGTGGTCTAAGTGTACCTGATCTAAAGCTATATTATATAGCAGCAGTCACCAAAACCATTTGGTTCTGGCTAAGAAATAGACCGGTAGATCAGTGGAACAGATTAGATACAAAGGACAAAAAAGGGTACATCTATAGCAACCTAATCTTTGACAAACCCAAAGATACCAACATTAGGGACAAAAATTCATTATTCGGAAGAAACTGTTGGGAAAACTGGAAATTAGTATGGCAGAAATTAGATATGGATCCACACTTAACACCATATACCAAGATAAGATCAAAATGGGTCCATGACTTAGGCATAAAGAATGAGATCATAAATAGATTAGAGGAACAGAGAATAGTCTACCTCTCAGACCTGTGGAGGAGGAAGGAATTTATGACCAGAGGAGAACTAGAGATCATTATCGATCACAAAATAGAAGATTTTGATTACATCAAACTAAAAAGTTTCTGTACAAACAATACTAATGCAAACAAGATTAGAAGGGAAGTAACAAATTGGGAAAATATTTTTAAAAGTAAAGGTTCTGACAAAGGTCTCATTTCCAAAATATATAGAGAACTGACCCTAATTTATAGGAAACCAAACCATTCTCCAATTGATAAATGGTCAAGGGATATGAACAGACAATTCTCAGATGATGAAATTGAAACTATTTCCACTCATATGAAAGTGTTCCAAATCACTACTGATCAGAGAAATGCAAATTAAGACAACTCTGAGATACCACTACACACCTGTCAGATTGGCTAAGATGACAGGCACAAATAATGATGAATGTTGGAGGGGATGTGGGAAAACTGGGACACTGATACATTGTTGGTGGAGTTGTGAAAGAATCCAGCCATTCTGGAGAGCAATTTGGAACTATTCCCAAAAAGTTGTCAAACTGTGCATACCCTTTGATCCACAGTGCTACTACTGGGCTTATATCCCAAAGAAATACTAAAGAGGGGAAAGGGACCTGTATGTGCCAAAATGTTTGTGGCAGCTCTTTTTGTTGTAGCTAGAAACTGGAAGATGAATGGATGTCCATCAGTTGGAGAATGGTTGGGTAAATTGTGGTATATGAAGGTTATGGAATATTATTGCTCTGTAAGAAATGACCAGCAGGAGGAATACAGAGAGACTTGGAGAGACTTACATCAACTGATGCTGAGTGAAATGAGCAGAACCAGAAGATCACTATACACTTCAACAACAGTACTGTATGAGGATGTATTCTGATGGAAGTGGAAATCTTCAACATAAAGAAGATCCAACTCACTTCCAGTTGATCAATGATGGACAGAAATAACTATACCCAGAGAAGGAACACTGGGAAGCGAATGTAAATTGTTAGCACTACTGTCTATCTACCCAGGTTACTTATACCTTCGGAAGCTAATAATTAATTTGCAACAAGAAAATGGTATTTACACACATATATTGTATCTAGGTTATATTGTAACACATCTAAAATGTATGGGATTACCTGCCATGGGGGGAGGGAGTGGAGGGAGGGAGGGGATAATTTGGAAAAATGAATAAAAAAAAAAAAATTTATGCATGGGTAATTTTTCAGCATTGACAATTGCAAAACTTTTTGTTTCAACTTTTCCCCTCCTTCCCCCCACCCCCAGATGACAGGTTGACCAATATATGTTAAGTATGTTAAAATATAAGTTAAATACAATATATGTATACATGTCTAAACAGTTATTTTGCTGTACAAAAAGAATCGGACTTTGAAACAGTGTATGTACAATTAACCTGTGAAGGAAATAAAAAAAATGTAGACAGACGAAAATATAAGGACTGGGGATTCTATGTAGTGGTTCATAGTCAACTCCCACAGTTCTTTCCCTGGGTGTAGCTGGTTCAATTCATTACATACAGTTCTATTGGAATTGTAGAATCAGGTTTTTAAAAGCCTAAAATACATAGCATTACTAAGATACCAAAATATTTTTTAAAAGAAGTTCAAAACCCACAGATTAAGATTCCCTATTTCTTAGATCAATTTTACATGTAGGCCAACTTTCTTCACTTTAGAAATGAAAAAAAAAAAAAAAAAAAAAACAGAACCAGAAAATTCAATGATTTTTTTCAGCCATCAAAGGAGCACAGAGATTTGCACCTCAGTTCTGTGACTCAAAATACATTTTAAAATAAAATATTATTTAAAAAAATAAGCCAAGTTACCAACTTGGGGAAAAAAATGCAGTGGATACATCCAAATTCTGAAAAACAATCCTGATTAGATTGTGAACTCCTGTTTTGTTTCCACTTTCATATGTGTGAGAATCAGTGCTTAGAGCTAACTTTCAGTTTCTGTGAAATAAAATCATTTTAGAAGTCTTATACTAAGTATGTCCTTTAAGGACTGCTTTATGAAGAGGAATTTTCAATTTTAAAATTATCACATGCTCAAGACATCAAGAAAGGCAATCACACGTATATGAATAGCTAAATTAACTCGTTTGAATTAGGCATTGTAGTGATTAATCAGCCATGACTTTGGTCTGCTTGCCAGTTTATTGCTTCACTTTGTTCCATGAGAAGTGAAGATCCCCTTAACCTCTGGCTCGCCCTTTTAAAAATGCAAGTTCCCAGTCACAAGGGAAGGTGAGAGTGCAAATCCATCACCAGCAGAACATAAAAACAACTCAAAATTCGGGTTCTTTTGTCAATAATCTGGTAGTGAAATATCTGCATAGAAAGAAGTATTCATTAAAACATGATCCTCTGGTTTTTTGGTTATTATTGTTTTGTTTCTTTTTTGTTTGTTTGTTTTGTCAGATTTAAGACTCCCCAAGCAGATCTGCAAGAATCCTAAATGCTAATGATTTTAGCTGTCACCAGTCCTACACAAACAGGACCCAAAACTGTGACTATGTTCTCCAAATGGTACATATTTATGGGTTTCCATAATTCTCTGGCCATGAAATCACCAGCTGCTTGCGAACTTCACAAAAGAAGGAAGAGGGAGAAAAAAAAAAATCGAAAAACAAAAGCTGAGTTTCTTTAAATTTCTGGCTCTGCACAGCACGAACATTTCCAGTACGAGATAAAGAATTCTTTCTTCTGTGTCTTTCAGCTGGCATCTGTGAATAATGTCACCACATCGTTATTCAGTCCCACAAGGTATAACAAGTAAGCAAACAATCAGATGAGCCCCAGCCTAGGGGGATGGAAGCGGGGGAGAGGGAAGGCTAATTTAAAAGTTTTTTCAAATAATGTTGCAAGGCTCCCTCCCATGGTAGCAGCCCACCCCCATCCTTATGGAAAAATCCTCTACTTTATAAGTAAGGTGTTTAAGTAAATCAGCCTTGGCCAAGGCCTTCCCATCCCACTCCACTTCTTTTTTTCATTTCTTTCAATCCTTTGAGATTTCTAGAGTGTCTACAAATAGATTAGGCTCTAAGAATTCTGAGTAACCATGGTTAAAAACCACCAACTTAATTAGCTGCTCTCCTATTTTTGAGATTACATCTGCTCTTCCTTAATGAAGATTTGGTACATGAAATAATTTGGAAAGGGCAGTTTCCAGTGTGAGTGTGTGTGTGTGTGTGTGTGTGTGTGTGTGTGTGTGTGTGTGTGTGTGTAAAATGTTTTAATTTGATTTGGAATAATTTCTGTGATTTTTAAACTGAACTCATTAATCAATATGTATATGGTACACATCTATATTTATACACAGTGCACATCTATGGGTGTTTCTATATACATTATCTATACCTATATGTAAAATATATTAATAAATTTTGTAATTAAGGAGTGTAATTAAATGTGTAATATAAAATATATTGCATGTGTGTATTGTGTAATTAATGTATGTAATATATGATAAAATATATTACATGTATGTATTGTGTGCACATATAACTCATGTGTATGTATATATCCATAAGTGCATATACATACTTATTGTGTAGGTGTACATATGTATCTATCCACACACATATAAATACATATAATATATGAATATATATTTATTATTAATCTATTTTGTATATTAAAATATATACATAATATATTATATAATACATGTATATTAAATATAATATGTAAATGTATGTTTGTTGTTAATATTTATATATTAAAAATATATATACAGCTGGGAAGTGCCAGATTTAAAATCAGAAAGATGAGCTCTAATGTTTACTGAAACAGATTCCACAAGAATAATGTGGTCTGATTAACCTACATCAGCTTCCTGTAGAAGCTGAGATTTTAGTTGGGACTTAAAGGAAGCCAGGCATGAGAGAATGCCCAGTCAAGAGACTTACTGTGGGCAATGCACCGAGCTAGAGAAAATATTATTCCTGTTTTGTGAATGAGAAAACTGAGCTTTTGAAAAAATTAATCAAGAACAGAGTTGGAGCTAAGAAAGATCAGGGTTCAAGTCCTGCAGCTGGGGGGAGGGGGAATGGTATTTTACTGTCAGCCAATTAGTATTTATTTATTAAGACCTATTTTGTGCCAGTCACTACACTAAATGCTAGGGAGCAAAAGAGAAAGAAAGAAAAAACAAAAACTAGTCCCTGCTTTTAAGGAGCTCAGAGTCTAAGAGAGGCAACATGTGTACAAATTATATTTATGAAAAATACATAATACATAGGATAAATTGGGAGAAGTTAAAGGTCAGGTTTTATCTAACGCTGAGGTTCTCTATATCATTTGTGTGTTGGACAAATTGACAGGCTGGGGAAGCTGAAGGTCCCTTGCTCAGAATCATTTTGTTTTGTTTTGTTTTTCTCAATAGTATTTTATTTTTCCAATTACATGTAAAGATAGTTTTCAACATTCATCCCTGCAAGATTTTTTTCCCCCCTGAGGCTGGGGTTAAGTGACTTGCCCAGGGTCACACAGCTAGGAAGTGTTAAGTGTCTGAGACTAGATTTGAACTTGGTTCCTCCTGAATTCAAGGCTGGTGCTCTATCCACCGAGCCACCTAGCTGCCCAGATCCCTGCAAGATTTGCAATTTTTTTCTCCTTCCCTTCTCTTCCTCTCTCCTCTCCAAGATGGAGAGATATGCTATATATAGATATATAAACCTGCACAATCATTCGAAACACATTTCCAGGTAAGTCACATTGTGAAAGAAAAATCAGAACAAAAGGAGAAAACCACAAGAAAGAAAAAAAAAAAAAAAAAGAGTCCCTCCAAGAAGGTGAAACTAGAATGCTTTGGTCTGCATTCAATCTCCATGGTTCTCTCTCTGGATGCTGATGGCATTTTCCATCCCAAATCTACCAGAATTGTCTTGGATCAATGTATTGCTGAGAAGAGCTCAGTCTACCACAGCTGATCATGGTACAATGTTGCTGTGTCCAGTGTTCTCCTGCTCACTTCATTCACCATCAGTTCATATAAGTCTTCCCAGGCTTTTCTGAAATCAGTCTGCTCATCATTTCTTATAGAACAATAATGGAATCACGTTTTTTAAAAAATGCACAGGATTGCCAACGGGGGGAAAAGATTACAAAAGTGAGACTTGTCACTATGGGAAAGTGATTTAACCTCTCAGGACCTCAAACAAGTTTCTAAGACTTTGAGTGGCAGACAGATTGCAATTATTTTTCTGCACTGACGGAAAGAATTTATATAGCAGGAGTGCTGCACATTGGTGAAATTTGAGGAAAATTAATATTAAATAACCAACTGTTGGAAAGATCAAGGGTTCCCTCCTCCCTCCTCCCCTTTTTCCTAGTTCCTCACTCAAAATCCAGCCTTTCAAGATCTCTGATATTGCCCAATCTTTTATTTCATCTAATTTGCTCCACCCAATTAGAAAAACTTTACAAACAATTTAATCTGGGTTAATTCCAGCCCATTATGTTCTACTCAGATTTGGGTGGGGGGTGAGTGGGTAGATCCTTTGTTTAGATAGCCCAAGGCTGGGGGTTATCTGGGAGTGACAAAATCAATCACATCCCAGCCCCTCTTTAGAACCAGTTCACCTCCAATTTTACTGTACAATAAGAAATTTGGTTTTACATCCATATATTGTATCTAGGATATACTGTAACACATTTATTATATATGGGATGCCTGTCATCTAGGGAAGGGAGTAAAGGGAGGGAGGGGAAAATTTGGAAAAGTGAATACAAGGGATACTGTTATAAAAAAAAAAAAATTACCCATGCATATGTACTGTCAGAAAAAAATTATAATTATAAAATTAATAAATTTAAAAAAGAAAAAATTTTTTTCTTCAGATAATATCCATTCTTCTTATTAATTGTTTTAACTTACCCTTTGTTGATTCGTCTTTGGCATTCAGAGTACTATTGACCCTTTTTATTAACATCTGCTAGCAATAATTCCTCCCCCACCTGAGGCTGGGGTTAAGTGACTTGCCATGGTCACACAGCTAGGAAATGTTAAGTGTCCCAGACCAGATTTGAACTGGGTCCTCCTGAATTCAAGGCTGGTGCTCTATCCACTGCGCTACCTAGCTGCCCCGCTAGCAATAATCAATAAAATGTTTAATTATCCAGAAACTATGTCTCTTAAGCTATTTATATAACTTCAAAAACATACATATATATATACATACATGTATTTATATACATATACATGTACTCTATATGCGTATATAAAATTATACACATAACAAAAAACCTTTCTATTTGCCCACTGTTCGTCCAAAACTCAAGTGAAGAATCTATTAAACACTTTGATCTGAAAATATCAGGAAACTGAACAAATGCAGCATTTTCCAAACCGGCCTTAACAGTTTTTCCTGTCCCCAAACTGCCCGAAATGCCTGAAAGGCATTCATTGTTAGCTCCCTATTTAATAGTACTGTGTAAATGATCAACTGGGACCAAAAACTGATCTTATCCTCTAGGTTTAATAATATCACCTCACCACATCAAAGTTGGATCCGTTTATTCGTTGCCTTGTAGGATTAAGTTTAGAGGCTCTTTAAACTATATGAGAAATCAATGTAACATCCCCTAGACCTTCCAGCATCTCTGTGCACCCTCATTCCAGGATATAATTTTGTTAACATGCTCTATCCTATTTCTTTGCCCAGTCCTTAGAGAGTTTGTCCTGAAGAAGTCTTTGCTAGGGTGTTAACCACTGGATCAGCCTGAGGAAAGGGGATCCAGCTTCCCAAACACAGGATCCATAGGATTCCACATTGCTTATTCTCTAAGGGGAGGCCTGCCTTTCTTGATATACCATCATATGGGGAACAGCCCCTTTTTGTTGCTGACTTGAGGATTATGTAACTTCCCATACTGTGTTCTTTCAATGAATTGCTCTTTGTGTTACAGAACTCTGTGCTTGGTATCCATTGTATATTTTTCTCCCTGCTTTATATATCTTTGTACTTGTATTCAAGTAGATACAGTTAGGAATGATCACCAACGTTATTTTTCCTGCAGATTCTTTAATAAAAAATAGCAAAGTGGGTTGAGATAATAGCTGAACGTCTCCAAATCCTTTTTTTAAAATTAATTTTATAATTATAACTTTTTTTTTTGACAGTACATATGCATAGGTAATTTTTTACAACATTATCCCTTGCACTCCCTTCTGTTCTGAATTTTCCCCCTCCTTCCCTTCACCCCCTCCCCTAGATGGCAGGCAGTCCTATACATATTAAGTAGAACATCTCCAAATTCAAAGGAAAATTACTAATCTTTAAAGGTCTAAATTCACCTCGGATCATTATCCAAATGCTGCATGGTTCACTTCTATAACATCTTCATCCACTCAACTAGACTTTTACTCGGAGGATCATAATTAATATGTGATATGACTTCAGTCAGGCAATATCTGCATCTTTTAAATGGATGATATTTTTAGTGGGCACAAAAAGGGAAAAATGGCAACATACAAGGGATCTTTATTGGTTTATTTTCATCAAAGGTCAATTTCTTCTGTGTTTCAAGTTAAGTAAACATATTTAAGTGAATGCATTGGGCAGTTAGATGCTACTATGGATGGGCAGACCCATAAACATAGAGTCAGGAAGAACTGAATTTAAATTTGGCATCAGATCTTCCTAACTGTGAGACTCTAAAAAAGTAACTTAACCTCAGTTTACCTGTAAAATGAAAATAATTATGGATGACTATATTCCATGGTTGTTATAAGATATTTCTAAGATTCTTTGCAAATCGTCTTTCTTCAGTCATTTCAATTGTAACCTACTCTTTGCCACCACTTTTTGGGTCTTCTTGGCAAAGATACTGGCCTGGCTGGCCATTTTCTTCTGCAGCTCATTTTACAGATGGGGAAACTGAGGCAAACAGGGTGGGTGAAGTGACTTGCTTACAGTTACACACAGGGCCTGGTATGATTTGAACTCAGATTCTCCTGATTCCAGGCCTGGTGCTCTATCCATTGTGCTGTCCTGTATAAATAAAGCTATTTTATTAACATTTAACATTTCCATGCTAGACTTTATTTTTAACCTTCTATTCAACTGAGTCAGGGAGGATATTCTATTTAATTTCCTTCCAACTAACTTTGTATAGCACCTTTGAATGAAGTTAAACATCTGAGAACATTTTTGACCTGAGCAAGTTCATCATTCCAAGTCCCCTTGGAATGATGGGTTAGAAGGAGGAAGCATCCATTTTGAAATCACTGGGCCATTTAGAATTAATCCTGAAACTTTGGTCCTATTGGTTCATCCTATTTAATTTGCTTTGGACACTTTTCAGAACTCACTGCTTCATCTTAAAAGGACCGCTCTTTAAGTTATCAGAACACACTGAATTTGATTATGAAATATTATCAAAGGTCTCGGAAAAGGTTCAGAGGTTTTAAAAAAAAAAAAAAAAAAAGAATATTCATCTTTTCTAAACCACAAGTCACTTAAGTTTTGAGGATAGAGATAACAATGTCCACTCTGA
Organism: Sminthopsis crassicaudata; assembly: GCF_048593235.1. Lineage (NCBI taxonomy): Eukaryota > Metazoa > Chordata > Mammalia > Dasyuromorphia > Dasyuridae > Sminthopsis > Sminthopsis crassicaudata. The sequence continues at coordinate 30,053,653 of NC_133617.1, read as the reverse complement.
TAATATAAGGGGAACTCCAGGGACAGCTAGGTGGCGCAGTGCATAGAGCACCAGCCTTAAATTCAGGAGGAACTAAGTTCAAATCTGGTCTCAGACACTTAACACTTCCTAGCTGTGTGACCCTGAACAAGCCTCAGAAACAAATAAATAAATAAATAAAAAATAAAGGGAACTCCATTCAATTCACCCTATTCTTTCCCTCATTTGGACCCATGACTTTAGAGTGAAAGTTAATAAGTATGTATCAATGAAATCTGCTTCTTGTGCAAAAATTTCAATGTAGTTAAGAGTTTCAGCCTACTAGTATTTTACTTACAATAGAAGCCCAATGATGTTGATCTCCTGATTGATTAGACCCTCAGATTACTCATCTATAAATCAGATGATGGGACCATCCCCTTCTCCAGTTCCTTTATCTGTCCCTCTAGGAGCTAAGAAGCTGTGGAGCATCCAGAAATCTGGAGAGCAGAAGAGAGGAGCATAAATGGGATGGTCTAGGGAAATACTAAATAATGGCTTTCAGGAACACTGAGCTGGCCATGAAGACAAAGGGAAAAAACACTTGCTGTCATTTTGTGATAGATAAACGGTTTTTCTGTGATCTGAGTGACCCCCTTATCTATCACAGTGATATGACCTTCAGAAAGTAAACAGCTTCTGACCACATCAGGTCACTCACTGGGCTGAATTTCTAGGGAGACAGTCCACTCCTCTGTCCTCTCTGAACTACTCGAAAAATCCATGTAAACATATTGGGTTAGCCAAAATTCACCATTACTTATAGACACCCAGGGGTTCCAGTTCTGAGACAGTTCACCTTGAGGTGGAAAACGTAATTTAGAGATATCTTCTGCCTTTGCTGAGTACCTGATAGGTTGTGGAGTGGGATTTTTATGGGGCTAGAAGGAAGTTCCTTCCAATATGGAAAATGAAGTTTTCTCACACACTTTCAGGAAGCCAAAGAGCTGAACTGAGGAACAGGGGAGAAGACAATATGTTAACTAATATTCCTGGGAAGTATTTTGGAGCCAGAAAAACTGGGTTTCCCTTTTTGTAATTTATTTTTTTATTGGGAAATAGGAACATTTAGTGGCTAGCCAGGATTTGCTTTGGGTTCTGGGTAATTGAGTAATTGAGTGGTAGTGTTTTGCCTCTTCAATTACTATTTATTGGACTTGGAGTACAAAGCCCTGTGACAGTGGAAAGAAGGGCTTCAAAATCTCCTCCACTGCTTAATCACTGAGTCTCCATGAGGTTCATTGTCCTCATCTGCAAAACGGGGGAATTAGACTAGATGACTCCTTTGGGCCTTTCTAGCTAGAAGTTTGTGATTCCTTGATCCCTTTAGACCAAGTTTTAACCAGATGGGATTCATTGTTGTGGTGGTTGCATTTTTTTTTTTAATTCCATCATAATTCTGTGCACTTTTAAAATGCACTTAAAAACATTTTTAGAAGGGATCCATAGATTTCTCCAGACTACCAAAGGGATTAAAAAGATAATTGTATAAATATGTATACATATATTGGATTTAACATATTTTAAAACATGTTTAACATATATTATGGGGGAAGAGGGAGGAAATTTGGAACATAAGGTTTTGCAAAGGTCAATGTTGAAAAATTATCCATTCTTTAACATGTATTTCAACATATTTAATATGTATTAGACTACCTGCTAGCTAGGGGAGGAAGTGGAGGGAAGAAGGGGAAGATTTGGAACAAAAGGTTTTGCAAGGGTCAATATTGGAAAATTTACCCATGTGTAATGTTTTATAAATAAAAAGCTTTTAAAAAATTAAAAATTTAATAAATACCAGTCAAAGTAAAAAAAAAGAAAAAGAAAAATTATCCATGCATATCTTTTGAAAATAAAAAGCTTTAATTAGAAAAAATAGAAAAGAAAAAATGAATGCCAAACACACAAAAAATCCTTGCTTTAGATTAGACATTTTAAGAATGTTTCTACTTTCCTCTCTTGCTTCATTCTAAAGTGGAATGCCTTGCTTTAGATTAGACATTTTAAGAATGTTTCCACTTTCCTCTCTTGCTTCATTCTAAAGTGGAATGCCCCCATCATGGGGACAGGTAGGTGACATGGAATTTAGAATGCTGGGTATGGAGTCAGAAAGAGCTAAAGGGATTGTGGAGACTAAAACAGGACTGAAAAAGCACTTAACAAAACCCAGAAAGTACTCCTCCCTCCTTGCAAATAACTAAGGGAAAGGTAGGTTAAAGATAGTATCAAATCAACTTCAAGTTCCTCCTTTGCTCACTTTCCTTTTCTTTGCTACCTCAGTCCATCTTGGCCCTTCCAACACCCAGTTTACCAGAAGGGAAGAAATTGCAGCAGAAAAAGGGACAGAGAGCCAAATACAAAAATAACCCATTTGAATCTCTGAAGGAGGAAAAAAGACACATTCTGGCAGGAGGTCAGTTGCTAATGTATCATTATTAGGGCAATAGTCTCATTGCCAACTGTAGCAGGAGGTCCACATTTTTAGGGCAGAAAATAGTCTTTGACTCCCTCATCGTGGGAGCTCTTGGTTGTAGGAGCAAGAAAAGGCCTTGTAAATTCCAGCAGAATCACAGGGAAAGTGTCCAATAAAAATACAATGTTGGTTTTGATAGCTAGTTCCAGGTTTTTTAGGGATGAAACTTTGCTTTAATAGGCCTTGGAGAGAGACCAAACTACAATAAGAGAAGGACAAACGTAGATGAACAGTTTCCAAAGTGAAGGGGCGCTGATAAATTTAGCCTTGATTTTCAACAAGAATGATACACAAAGAAATTCCTTTTTAGATGGGAGGGCTCTCTAAGAGAGGGAAAGGAGAAGGGGAGAGGGAGAAACAAGATGTTGAGATTTCATGAATGAAACAAAAAGAATAACACAAGATTTCCTGGAATCTGGTGTTTTATTTATATTTTTTCTTTTTTCCCCCTTCTCTCTTTTGAATCTGGTATTTTATAAGGCAAACATTACTTTTTTTTTTTTTTTTCTCTAGCTAAGCTATTTAAGTTATGTTACCTTAGAAACATTTAGTGAGAACACAAAAAGTCTTGAACCAACTCGGGTGGCAAGAATTTTCTGTCTTTACTAGCCACCCACAAATAAGCCAGCACCAGTTACAGATATGTACATTGCAGTTCATTTATCCATTTAGGAGTAGATACATCATCTTGCTCTTTTTTTTCTTTTAGGTGATAATTGGTGATATTTTATTTTATTTTTTTCCCACTTCATAATATGATATTTCTCCCTCCTTCCCCGCCAATAATATGTAAAGATAGTTTTCAACACTCATTTTGTAAGATTGTTTTGTTCCAGATTTTTCTCCTTATCCCTTCCCTTCCCTCTCCCCAAGACAGCAAGCAATCACCTTGCTCTTTAATAAGGTGATAGACATGAATGTCTCTTAATGGTCCAGATGACTATGTAGTCTCTTCCTCTGAGCTACATGACCCAGAGTTTGGGTAACATCAGCTTGTTCGTGTAGGAAGGCTTACAAAGCCTTTGAGTAAGAACAGGTATGGCCCATAGACGTGAAGAGGTACATTTTTAGCCAAAAAAGATGCTATAAGTATAACGAAGGATTTTAGCATAGCCATTTGTACCAGACCAAAGGAAATAGTATTTTCTTTATCAGTCAGCATTTGTGATGCTCCTACTATGTAGCTTATAATGTATATGTATCTAATAAGAAAAATGGGTAAGTTTCCAGAATTATTAAAAATCTCATGTATTTTCATAAAAACATTGGGAGAAGGGAGTTGCTGAAGGAGATTCAGTATATTTTTATAGTAACAGTAAATGTGGCACAAATGGAATCAGTTATATTCTCCAAAAAAATTCACTTTTTACAATTTTCAATGTGCATTTTTCAAATCACTGGGCCACTGGATGATTCATAGAGACAGTTATTTGTACAGAGCACAGTAAATTTGACAAAGAATATTAAAAAATTAAATGTAGTCTAAATAAAACATCTTAATAAATTTGGAGGTTCATAATTAACAACAAAACTCAATCATATTCTGCACCAAATATAGCATTACTGATTTAAGCAGCTGTCTATTTGGCAAAATATCCACATTGAAAGGTAGGGAATCTCAGACTTAAGAGTAGTAGTAGCCTATGGAGATCTAAGGTGTTCCTCAGTCACAGATTGAGCTATATTAACATTTTTATAAGGAACTAACATAGAAGACCTGAATTTAAACTTCCAGTTGTGTTTTAAATCTGTCATCTAGGTGCTTTTCAATAAAACTCAGGGTGTTGTAACAAAGGACAATAAACATAATTATAATCAGAAAGAAAAAAAGAACAAGGAATAGGAATGCAACTTGATGTCCATTTTAAACAATAAGCTTCTTGATCTATTGTCAGACATTTTCTCTTGGAAATTCTGTGTCAAAGGGGTCTGTCCTGGATCACTGTCTGCAAATTATCTAATTTGGACCACTGGGACTCAGAGGCAAGCATCCCTGAATCAACATCTTGGGGCTCTAACAGGCTGCAGATCACTAACAGCACCTGGAATTGGGCCTTCCACATTGTAGAAGACTTACTATAAATTAGTGGAGTCTTATGAAATAAAAAGCTTAATAAGAATTTTTAAATTAAATTAAATATTTGAAAAAAATAAAAGAAATATGGCCTCAGACACTTCCTGGCTGTGGCCTTAAGCAAATGACTTCACCCTGTTTGCCTCGGTTTCCTCATCTGTCAAATGATCAGGAGAAGGAAATGGCGAACCTCTCATATCTCTGCCAAGAATGGGGTCATAAAGAGTCAGACATGACAGAAAAATGACTGAATAACAAAAAACTTTATGAACATCAGTGCTACAGAAGATCAAATTAAGTCACTTATATATGTCTGGAAATTTGAAGAATTTCACTTTTCAAATACTATTTGTTCATTCCATATTTGTATGATCCCTATAACTGCATGGATAATGCTTATTTAGAAGAAGCATTTTAGAAAAAAAAATGTCTTTGAGGATCTGGCTTTATAAATTAGTCCTTATCTCTTTCTTGATATTATCAGAGAAATCCTAAATAGAAAAAAAAAAAATTCGATTTAAAGGATGCTTTATAATTAATTAAAGCAATTATGAGAGAAAGCTCAAAGAAAAAAAAAATCATGATTTAAAGGATTTTTTATCACTAATTAAAACTCCTTCACAGGCTAATTGTACACTATTTCAAAGTCTGATTCTTTTTGTACAGCAAAACAACTGTTTGGACATGTATATATATATTGTATTTAACTTATACTCTTAACATATTTAACATGTATTGGTCAACCTGCCATCTGGGGGAGGGGTGGGGGGAAGAGGGGGAAAAATAGAACAAAAGGTTTGGCAGTTGTCAATGTTGTAAGATTACCCATGCATATATCTGATAAATAAAAACTATTAAAATATTTAAAAAATACACAATAAAATATTTGGAAATTTAAAAAAGCTAATTAAAGCAATTCTGCATATGAGAGCCTCAATCCAACAAATGAATCTTTTAAATCATGATTTGCAACCTAAGGAATTATAAACGTAATATTAACATAAAACTATATCATACAGTGGAAGAATAGGTACACAAGACTCAGTATCAAATGACTGTAGTAGTCTAGTGTTTGATAAACCTAAAGACCCTTTCAAAATGGGTACAAGATTTTTAAACATAAAAGGTGATACCATACACAACTTAGGAGAGGAAGGAATAGTTTACTTGTCAGATCTATGGAGAAAGGAAGATTTTATGACCAAAAAAAGAGATAGAGAGCATTTCTAGATGTGAAAATAACAACTTCAATTATAGTAAATTAAAAAGGTTTTGGACAAACAAAACCAATCCAACCAAGATTAGGAAAGCAGAAAGATAGGAAGCAATTTTTACAGCAAATATCTCTGATAAAGTCAAATACATAGAGAACTGAGTTAAACTGATAAGAATATAAGTCATTCCACAATAGATAAATGGTGAAAGGATATGAACTGGCAATTTTCAGATGAAGAAATCAAAGCTATCTAAAGGTCTATGAAAAAGTGCTGTAAATCATTACTGATTATAGAGAAGTGCAAATGAAAACAACTCTGAAGTACCATCTCACACCTATCAGATTTACTAATATGACAGAAAAGGATAATAATAAATGTCGGAGGGGATGTGGGAAAAATTGGGACAATAACGTACTGTTGGTGGAGTTGTGAACTGAACTAACCATTCTGGAGAGCAATTTGGAATTATGCCCAAAGGGCTAAAAAAACTGTGCATACCCTTTGATCTAGCAATACCACTAATAGATCTATATCCCAAAGAGATTTTTTTTTAAAGGGGTGGAGAAGAGGTTCTATTTGTACAAATATAGTTATAGCAGCTCTTTCTGAGGTGACAAAGAATTAAAAAATGAGGGGGATGCCCATCAATTGAGGAATGGATAAATGAGATGTGGTGTAAAATTGTAACAAAATATTAGTGTTATAAGAAAAGATTTCAGAAAATCAGAAAAACTCATATGTACTGATGCAAAGTGAATTGAGAAGAATCAGGAGAACATTGTACACAGCAATAGTAATACAATACAATGATCTGTTAACAGAGTGAATGACTTAGCTATTCTCAGCAATGCAGTGATCCAAGACAATTCCAAGGGACTCATGATGAAAAATGCTATATAACTCAAGAGAAAGAACTTTGGGTCTGTGTCTTCTTTTACAATATGACCAGTATGGTAGTATGTTCTGCATGGTTGAACATGTACAATCTATATCAAAATGGAAAATTTGGAACTTAAAATTAAAAAAGAAGTTTAAATTGTCTGCAGGTAACTGGGGGAAAATAAAATATTAAAGAAAAAAATGAACCCCCTTCCATATCACAGATTTAAAACATAGACCCAAAACAAAATTGAATGCCTGTCAAATGACATCGATTCAGTTGGATATATTTATATGGAAAAATCATTTCAGCTATCCATTTTGCCACTTACCCATTCTATACTAGTTGCATTCAGAGACTTGTATAGATTAATCAAATAATTATTTTTTAAAAAGCTTTTTATTTTCAAAACATACACATGGATAATTTTTCAACATTGACCCTTGCATAGCCTTGTGTTTCAGATTTTCCCCTCCTTCCTCCCACCCCCTCCCCTGGATGGCAAGCAATCCAACATATGTTATACATGTTAAAATGTATGTTAAATCCAATATGTGTAAACATTTATACAATTCTCTTGTTGCACAAGAAAAATCAGATCAAATAGGAAAGAAAATGAATAAGAAAACAAAATGCAAGCGAACAACAAGAGTGAGAAGAACGTTATGTTGTGATCCACACTCAGTTCTCTCTGAGTGCAGATGGCTCTCTTTTATCACAAGATCACTGGAAATGGCCTCAATCATCTCATTGTTGGAAAGAATCATGTCCATCATAATTGTATAATATTGCTGTTGCCATGTGTAATCATCTCCTGGTTCTGCTCATTTCACTCAGCATCAGTTCCTGTCAGTCTCTCCAAGCCTCTCTGTATTCATCCTGCTGGTTGTTAATTACAGAACAATAATATTCCATAACCTTCATATACCACCATTTAGCTAACCATTCTCCAATTGGTAGACATCCACTCAGTTTTCAGTTTCTGGCCACTACAAAGAGGGCTGCCACAAACATTTGTGCAAATTCAGGTCCCTTTCCCCCTTTAAGATGTCTTTGAGACACAGGCCCAGTAGAAACACTGCTGGATGAAAGGGTATGCAGTTTGTAGCCTTTTGGACATAATTTCATATTGCTCTCCAGAATGGTTGAATCAGTTCACAATTCCACTAACAAAGTTTTAGTGTTCCAGTGTTCCCACATGCCCTCCAATATTTATTATTGTCTTTTTCTGTCATGATAGCCAATTTGTGGTACCTCAGAGGAAACAATCATTTCTCTAAGTTTAAAATTTTAAGACATAGAAATCTTGTTCTTTTTTATATAAATCAGATCTAAAATTTCCCTGAATTTAATACTTTACTAAATATCAGGCTTTACTTTAGCTTATATAGGGCTAGATATTTAGAGAGTTGACAAAACTGAGGACTTTTTATTGTCTCAACTTGGGTGAAAATGACTAGTTCTATATTCTTTCCTTGTTAAAATTGAAACTTTCAAGGTGGATAGGAATTTTCTCAACTCACCAGACAAAACTTTGCCAACTTGATTTCTTAAGAGCTTGCAAATTTAGTCTATTCCAATTCTTTTAAGTGATTTAGCTTCTAATTTATCTAACTACATTTTAAATCATTCATTGCAGACTCATGAAGATAAAGGAAAACATTCTCTTTCTGATTCAAACAAATCTTTTTCTTTTCCAAGCTAGAGAGAAATTGGGCAAGGTGGCTAATAATTTGCAAACTGTCAAACTGAAAAACTTCATGCCAGGTTTGGAAGATAAAACTTTTATACTTTACATATATTGTATTTAGTTTATACTTTAACATATTGAACAGGTATTGGTCAATCTGCCATCTGGGCAAGAGGAAGGAGAGGAAAAATTAGAACAAAAGGTTTGGCAATTGTCAATGTTGTAAAATTACCTATGCATATATCTGGTAAATAAAAACTATTAAATAAAAAAAAAAAACTTTTATACTTGTTTCAATTTTATTTATGAATTGGATGTTTGCTGTCTTTCTCCTTAGAAGACTATTAAATGCTTTTGTGCAGTTATTTTTTAGCTGTATCTGACTCTGTGACTCCATTTGGCTTTTTCTTTTTTTTTTTTTTTCCTGAGGCTGGGGTTAAGTGACTTGCCCAGGGTCACACAGCTAGGAAGTGTTAAGTGTCTGAGACCACATTTGAACTCTGGTCCTCCTGAATTCAGGGCTGGTGCTCTATGCACTGCACCACCTAGCTGCCCCCCATTTGGGTTTTTCTTAGCATGGATACTTGAATGGTTTGCCAGCTTTCTCCAGCTTATTTTACAGATGAGAAAACTGAGCAAAGAGGTGAAGTGATTTACTCAGGGTCACACAGCTATTAAGTGTCTGGGGCCAGATTTGAACTCAGGAAGATGAGTCTTCCTGACTCCAAGCCCAACTTTTTTTTTTTTTTTTTTTTTTTTTTTTTTTGAGGTTGGGGTTAAGTGACTTGCCCAGGGTCACACAGCTAGGAAGTGTTAAAGTGTCTGAGACCAGATTTGAACTTGGGTCCTCCTGAATTTAAGGTTAGTGCTCTATCCACTGTGCTACCTAGATGCCCAACATTTTATACATGTCCATCACCTACTGAGGGATGTGTCACATTCTTGAGTGCTGGTATATTTGGGCAAGAATCCTAAAAAGTCTTTGATACCCAGTGACTAATGTGGAATTTTGCTGCATACAGCATATGAATGGCTGTTAACTACTACTCACTTGGAATCAAAGAGAACTAAGAAAGATTTTTCCTTATTGTGCTTATGTTACTACCCTTGAAAGGATAGTCTTAATATTGACCATGTCCCTCCTTTTTTCTTTCATAGAAAATTTCTATAATCAGGACAGGTGAATTATAGAATTGTGATTGCAACCCTAAATTAATTTAATTTTAATTAAATTTTTTTTCATTTCAATCCTAATTTAAATTAGTAGATGAGTATATGAGTATAGTATAATGAGATGCAAAGATGAAAAGCTTTACTTTTTAAATATTAATTCATGGCCAACTCCATAGCATAAAAACTTAGGTAAAATGAGTTCTTAAGACTTGCCATCCCCTTATTAATAGTTATATATTCATGTATAAGATTAGTTCTTTAAGGTATCTCATTTTTTTAGGACAATATGAGGATTATATATTCTCAAAAGAGGGGAACAGAATAAATATGTAAAGGTTTTAAACTTTTAGTGAAGTAAACTTTGATAAAGTAACAATATTATATTGTTTACATCCCAAGAACTATATATATGTGTGTATGTCCATAAATTGGCTTCAATAGGATATACAGGCTTTTAGTATATTTTAGTAATAATTGGATTAAGGGGTTTTACATATAAAATTACATTAATAACTAAAGATATCTTAAAATAATTTTTTTTCCTGTTTTGAAATCTTTCTCTGATACTATTAAGAAAATGAAAGGCTCATTTTACATGTCAGGCTCTCAGGGATCCTTAAACTCCTTCAGCCTATTCATGGAATTCTATTAACAGGGATAAAGTTCAAAGAGCAAGTGATATATACAAACAGAAATTCTCTGAACTTTCATGTGTATTTTGAGTTCCTAATTTGATGTTCTTAAACTAGGATTAGTTTGACAAAGTTTGAGCTGATTTTCAGCATGTGAACGAAAAAAGCCAAATTTAAGAGATAATACTGATGTGTTGAATCTTACTACTCAGAGTTTTAACAACATTAAATAGGGAATCTGTGTAAATGACTTGGAGCCAGAGCAGTGGATTTCCTGTGACGAAACTTAAAAACTGCCCTGCTAATGAGGTCTCTTTCCTAATTTCCAAGGGAGGACAGTTCCAGGGATGAGACATGTGGCAGGTGGGACTCAAATGTAGCTTCTGATTCAATGGACATTGGGGGTGGGTCACTAGATGCTATTTAAGGAGACTTAAAATTGATGATTATCATTGTAATATTTTAGGTTTTTTGTTTCATGTTGTTTATGTTTATCTTTAAGAGGAGTATGTCCATATGAATGTTATGGAATATTATTGTTCTGTAAGAAATGACCAACAGGAGGAATACAGAGAGGCTTGGAGAGACTTACATCAACTGATGCTGAGTGAAACGAGCAGAACTAGGAGATCATTATACACTTCAACAACAATACTGTATGAGGATGTATTCTTTTTTTTTTTTTTTTAATTTTATTTATTTATAATTTTTTTTGACAGTATATATGCATGAGTAATTTTTTAAAAAAGATTATCCCTTGTATTCATTTTTCCAAATTATCGCCTCCCTCCCTCTACTCCCTCCCCTTGATGACAGGCAATTATGAGGATGTATTCTGATGAAGTGGATATCTTCAACATAGAGAAGAGCTAATCCAATTCCAATTGATCAATGATGGACAGAATCAGCTACACCCAGAAAAGGAACACTGGGAAATGAGTGTAAACTGTGAGCATTGTTTTTTTTTTGTTGTTTTGTTTTTCTTCCCAGATTATTTTTACCTTGCGAATACAATCCTTCCTTTGCAACAACAACAACAAAATTCGGTTCTGCACATATATATTGTACCTAGGATATACTATAAGATATTTAATATGTATGGGAATGCCTGCCATCTAGGGGAGGGGGTGGAGGGAAGGAGGGGAAAAACTCGGAACAGAAGGGAGTACAAGAGATAATGTAAAAAAAAAAAAAAAATTACCTATACATATGTACTGTCAAAGAAAATGTTATAATTATAAAAATTAATAAAAAAAAAAAGAGGAGTATGTCCAAATTCCATTTATTTATTATTTGAAGAACAGGGACATTCTTTTAAGTTTTAGTTACCTGAAAACTTCCAAAATTTGCTTTATGGAGTACTAATGCTAACCTGTTTGATAAAAGGAATTTTGACCTTCCTGAAATGGTTTCATTATTTGTCAGCTTCCCCCGTGAAATTTAAATCTCCCATTTTGAACCCTCTAAATGTAGTTTTTTCTGTAACCTATAGGCCTTAACAAAGTTTGTCTTTTTAAGAGATTATGACTCTGGTTACCTAAATTTATTAAGCTTTTATGACACTGAAGGAAATACGGGATTATGATTTTTTTGTGATACACATTTCTATTAGTTGAGTAAATTACTTTTCTAATTACCTAATTAAGTATGCTGGCTGTCTCTGTAGTGGCCAGAAACTGGAAACTGAGTGGATGCCCATCAATTGGAGAATGGCAGAATAAATTGTGGTATATGAATATTATGGAATATTATTCTCTAAGAAATGTAAGATTTGGTCTCATGAACAACAAGCTGAAATCTTATCAGTATAATGACCAACCAAGATTCCAGGGGACTAATAAGAAAATATGTTTCCCAATGGAGAAGTGAAAGTCCCAGAATGCAGAATGAGAAAAATATTTTTAGGACATGGCCATTGTGACCATTTGTTTTGATTAAGTAAACGTGTGTATAATGGATTTTGTTTTTCTTAACTTCTCTGTGAAGAGTTGAGAATGTTGATGTTGGGAAGATGAGGTGGCTCTTAGTTGATTAAGATATTTTTAAAAAAAGAAAATGACCCCAAAAGGAATTGGATGTCTATCAATTGGAGAATGGCTGAATAAGTTACAGTATATAATGTGATGGAATATTATTGTTCCATAAGAAATGATGAGCAGGTTGATTTCAGAAAATCCTGAAAAGACTTACATGATGTTAAAAGCAAACGGAATCAAGAGAACACAATAACAAGAAGATTATGTGATGATCAACTATGATGGACTTGGCTCTTCCAATAGACTTGTGATGGAAAATGCCATTTGCATCCATGGAGAGACGGAGACTGAATGTGGATCAATATTATGGTATTTTCATCTTTGTTTTTGTTGTTTGCTTTTTTTTTTAAATTTTCCTTATGCAGCATGACAAATATGGAAATAAATTTAGAAGATTCACACCTGTTTAACCTATATCAGATTGCTTGCTGTCTTGGGGATGAAGGGAATAAGAAAAATTTGGAACACAAAATCTTACAAAAACAAATGTTGAAAATTATCTCTTACCTGTATTGATATTTTAAAAAAAGAAAGAAAATGAACCTGGACTGAGCTTCTTAACTTGGATTTCATATATCCCTGCAATTTTACCTTAATTATAAAGACTGGTCAGGTGCTATATTTATATGTATTCTCTCATTTGGTCTTCACAAGAACCTTATTGCTGTTATTATTCCCATTTTACAGATGAGAAAATTGAGTCAGATATAGATTAAGTAACTTGCCTAGGATCACACAAGTAGCTTGAAGCAGAATGTCCAATTTGGAATCTGGAAAACTTCACTTAGCTGTTAGGATGGTCAAATCAAGACATTTAATCCAATGTGCTTTGGTTTCTTCATCTATGAAATAGTAAAAATAATAATACTTCCCTTCTAAGGTTCTTGTGAAGACAAAATTAAAATATTTGTAAAGTACTTTGCAAACCTTCATGTGTAAGTATAGATGTCATTAGGTATTGAACAGATTCTAGTAGAATTTCCAACCAGCAGACTCAATTAGGTAACTAGAAAAGTAATTTACTCAACTAGGAGAAGAGTAGCTAACAAAATACGTCCACCCAAACTCTGGGGAACACTCTCCCACTGACATACTCAGTCTTTGAAGGAAAGAATGGGAGTGAATTTAAGTGTTTATTTAAATACAAACAGGCAAAGAAACTCCTAACTCCGGAGCAAAAGGGCCCTCGAAAAAGCTTTTCAGTCCTCAAGAGGTTCACTGTGGGGTGGGGGGTGTCCATGAGTAGCTCCCCTGTTGCTACTGGGCCTGGTCAGGTGCTCAGCTGCTGGGCCCTTCCTAAGGTGGGTTTCTTGGTGCAACCCACCGGGTTCCCTCGGCTCAGCCCTCATTAGCCAGTTCAATTCTTCACCATCCCTCCAGCCCATTACTCAGTTGGGCATCAGCCAAACATGACAGAATTCTTAAAGTATTAGCTGCCGCAAGGGTACGTCCCCCTCGCCTTCCAGTTGGCAGTAATCTTTTTTCTCTCTGACTCCATTTGTTCCAAGTAGGAAGCCGGAGAGCTGGTCTCTCAGGTTCAACAATTCTTCCTGGTTCTGAACAAATTTCTTCTTTTACTTGTCATGATCAAACCCTCTTGAGGGTCTCTGGCAGACTTGTAGCTGGGGACAAAAAAGCAAAGAATCTGCTGGCTTATTCGTATGCAGCTGAGCTGGTCGAGGCCCAGACCCTTTCCAAGGTTGGGATGCTTCCTTTCAGTCTGAAGCAGCTTCATTTTTACATTGCCATATCTTTATTTTTCTCCTTCTGACCTTTAATCTTGCTTCATGTGAATGGGGCACATCCTTATTCCACATCCTGGCAAACTTTCAAACACCACAAGACGTCAGTTTATTAGGATTGCCATCAATTCCTCAGCTTCCCTTGCACACAACAGAGACCCAAAGACATCATTTTTACCCCGTTGCTTCATTAAGATTAAACAGTTGGGACCTGTTCCTAATTCACTAGTCTTCCGATAACCGAACAATAATTGTAGGGCTCTTAAGAATCAATATCCTCTCTTCCCACGGGGGAGAAAAAATCCTTGAGGATGTCATGTCAGAAGATGAAAAGAAAATAAGTTTTTAAGAGTTCACCCAAAAGGCAACTTTCTCCCGAGCCATAAAAGGAAGATGCTGGGGAAAGAGCAGATAAAGGGGGATGGGGGGACACAATATCAATCTTTGGGGTTGGCTTATTACCGAAAGGGAGTGATTCACTCAGTTTGTTTACAACTGTTACAGGACCACAGCGGTGGTTGGGAAGAGGAACACCGGGAAAAGAGAGAAAAGCCAAAGCCTTTTTTTTTTTGCAGCAGTTACTATTGCTGACTGATTGCCTGAAAATCCAGGAGCCCAGCCAAGGAGAAAAGTGCAGGGTTGGCAGGAGCTCTGTGGTACACTGTGTCTATCTTTGTAAGGGTCCAGCCTACGGCACAGTGCCCTCCGCAGTCCGGTTGGAGAGACGGTTGGCAGTGGCCCCAAGCCGCAGCATGTTCCCACATAATTAAAGGTGAATGTCCTGGGCTGAAGCAGGGGGTGGTGGGACATGGGAATTAGGGGAAGGGGAAGGAGGGAAGGAAGATTATCTGGCTGCAGAGTCACGGGCGGCCCTCAGCTTCTCCCTGGTTAGGATTAAAGCCTGTAAAGTGCTGACTTTCTGCAGGATGGAAATAAATGCCTTTTTTTTTTTTTTTTTTAAATCTGAAAGATTACTTTTCTTGTTTTAGGGGCAAATGAGGTGTCTTGGAAGGTTCTCGCATTGGCTATTATAAGACATAGAGTTTTTAAAGCCTCTCTAGTTCCAAGTTCCTGTGGTTAGCCTGGTAGAATGGTTGTTTGGTTCTCTCACAAAAGAATATTCATGGAAAATGCTTTCCAACCCTTTGGTGCACCAAGTCACAATATGAAATACCTAAAACTTAACTATTTCCTCCAGGAACATGACTGTGGGGTGATAGCTTCATTTCCTTCTTAGAAGCACCAATTATTAGTATTATTAATTTTTTTTAAACTGGCCCGGAAAGGGAGAACCCAAGTCTCTTAATGATAAGTGGTATGGAAACGGTGCAAAATGATGTGCACATAAGGTTTCTCCAAGTTGTCCCAGGGAGGCAGCTTGGTGGGCCTGGAGTCAGGAACGGGCCTTAAGACACTAGCTGTGTGACCCTAGGTAAGTCACTTTATCCTCTGCCTTGGTTTCCTCATTTGTAAAACGAGCCTATATCTTGACCAAGAAAAGCCCAACTGGGGTCAGTTAGAGCTAGACTAAAACGAGGAACTGCAAGGTTTGTCCCTTTAGGTGGCGGGGAGAGAGGGCAATCCAAAGGTGAAAGGCTCGATGGAGGTGGAGTTTCACCCTGGCTCAGAGTTCAGTTACAGGTGGGACCTGGAGCAGAGCCTCCTTCCTCCTCATCCAATGAATCAGTAGACGGGGATGAGGTGCTGTCAGGGGCAGTCCTGACCCGGAATGCTCTTCCTCCTCCCTTCTAAAGACCTCCCTTGGTTTCTGGTAAGTCTTAACTAAAATCTCACCTTCCCCAGGAAGTCCAACCCCTCGATTTTAGGCCTTTCTCTCTGCTAATTAATTCGTGTTTATCCTGATTATAGCTTCTTTTTATATATGTTAGCATGTCATCTTCCCCATTAGAATGTGAGCTCCATAAGGGCAGGGACATTTGCTTTTTTTTTTTTTTTTTAAATAGTTTTTATTTACCAGATATATGCATGGATAATTTTACAGCATTGACAATTGCCAAACTTTTTGTTCCAATTTTTCCCCTCCTTCTCCCCCCTCCCCAGGTCTTGGCAGGTTGACCAATACATGTTAAATATCTTAAAGTATAAATTAAATGTATGTATACATGTCCAAACAGTTTGCTTCTCTTTTTTGGAGGGGTATCCCCAGAGCTTAGTATAGCGCTTGATCCTATATTAAGCTTTTTATTTTGAAAATCTATACATGGATAGTTTTTCAACATTACCTAATGTTCCAAAATTTCCCCCCTTTCCTTCACCCCCTCTCTTAGATGGCAAGTAATCCAATAAATGTTAAACACATGCAATTATTCTATACATATTTCCACAATTATTTTAGTGCAGAAGCAAAATCAGATCAAAAAGGAAAAAAAAAAAGAGGAAGAAAACAAAATGCAAACAAACAACAAAAAGAGTGAGAATGTTATGTAGTGATTCACAATCAATTCCCATGGTTCTCTCTCTGGGTGTAGATGGCTCTGTTCATCACAAGATCAAGAGAACTGGTTTGAATCATCTCATTGTTGAAGAGGGCCACATCCATCAGAATCGATCATCTTATAAAATTGTTGTTGCCATCAATTCATCTAAGTCTCTCCAGGCATCTCCAAAATCATCCTGCCGATGGTTTCTTACAGAATATTCCATAATATTCATATACCACAACTTATTCAGCCATTCTCCAATTGATGGGCATCCACTCAGTTTCCAGTTTATTGCCACTACAAAAAGGGCTGCCACAAACATTTTTGAACATGTGGGTCCCTTTCCCTCCTTTAAGATCTCTTTGGGATATAAACCCAGTAGAAATACTGCTGGGTCAAAGGGTATGCACAGTTTGATAACCTTTTGAGCATAGTTCCAGATTGCTCTCCAGAATGGTTGGATCCCTTCACAATTCCACCAACAATGTATCAGTGTCCCAGTTTTCCCACGTCCCCTTCAATGTTCGTCATTATCTTTTTCTAAGTCTTCTTAGCCAATCTGCCAGGTAGATAATGGTATCTCAGAGTAGTCTTAATTTGTATTTCTCTGATCAAGTGATTTAGAACACCTTTTCATATGACTAGAAATGGTTTTAATTTCTTCATCTGAAAATTGTTAATATCCTTTGACTATTTATCAATTGGAGAATGGCTTGAAAGTAGATGGTATTTATTGATTGATTAGAGATATGTTATTGACTGACTGGGGAAACAAAAAGAGGCAGAGTCCTCAAGGAACTTCCAATGGAAGATCACATGCAAATATATAATATGCAAAGCAAATATAGATGGGACCAAGAGAAAATAATTGAGAGGAAAAGCACTAGAACAAAGGAGTTGGGAAGACTTCCTAAGAGATGGGATTTGTTTCTTTGTTCCACTCACTGCCTGATACATTTCCAGCTCCTTCTACAAGTATTTCAGGTCTAGATTCAGCACCCATTCTCTTTGTGTATCTTCCCAGCCATGCTTGAGGATCAGACCTCCTTCCCCCAGAACTCTGGCTCTGGAAGGAATTATCCAATGAGAGGAAGAGGGCACTTCTACTTGGTGAATTCCAAGCAAAGTTTCAGGATGAAAAGTAGGTTCAAATCCTGCCACTGACATTTCCTAGTTATGAGATCATGTGTAAGTGATTTAGCCCTCTTTCAGCCTCAGTTTGCTTAGAGCTGTATAGTGGAAAGACTGGGGAAGGAAATGGTAAATCACTCCATTATCTTTGTCAAGAAAATCACAAATGGGGTCACGAAGAGTTGGACATGGCAGAAAAGACTGAGCAACAACCAAATAGGGGTAGGATGGCTGGCCTTAGGGTCAAGAAGAACTTGCCTTTGACCCATTTTGGTTTTCTGACCCTGGGCTTCATGCAACTCTCTAAGATGGAGTTATAGATTGGTTGCCAACTAGTTTCCACAATTAAAAAATCAAAAGCTACTGTGGAAAAAAAAATTCTTAAAAAAAAAATCAAAAGCTGATCAAAAAAAGAAAAAGTGGGGATAATAGTGCCTGGAGTATTTATTTCAAAAAGTTGTGAACATCAGATGAGAGTATATATAAAGCACTTTTTAAATTTGATTTTTCCCCCCAATAAATAAGCAAGGATTTCTCCCCCACCCATTAAAAACAAACACCAAACCTCTAACAAATATGTGGTCAAGCCCAGCCAAGATCCATGTTGCCCATATCCTCCAACGCCCCCCATTCTTCCTATTTTATCCATTACTGCTCAGAGGTGGGCAGCACATCTTAGCATGGGACCTCTGGAATCACTGTTATTGATCCAGAGTTCTTCAACCCTTCAAAGTTGCATGTCTTACAACCCTCAGAAGATGGAACCCCTTATTTTCCAGTTCTTGGCTACTTTTTGTACCTATGGGTCCCTTTTCTTTGGAGGACAGCCAGGGGATGGAGCATAGCATGCCTCACCTAGTTCAAATTCAGCCTGAAGCAATTGGCTAGTTCTCTGACTCTGGCAAGTCACCAACTGTTCTCAATCTGTTTCTTGTAAAATGGGAGAGTAAGGGGTGTATGGGGTATTCAGGAGGTGTGTCAGGAGCCTGTGGCATGCCCCGTGGCTACACTCTGGTAACACCATCTTGGCAGATGACTACAGGGCCCCCTACTCGTCAGTGGGTTGAAGGGGCACGTGGGTGACTGGGCACAAAGGCAGCCAAGGCAGGTGCTGGGGGTGCTCAGAGCCTGGTCAGACATGAGACCGCACGCCCATCCATTGCTTCCCAGGCCATCACCAGCATTCCTTGCTCTTGAACTTCAATGAAGATCAGGGTGAAGACTTTGGGCGGCTCTACCTCAGTTAAATCCAATTCACAGCCTGAGTCCAGCCTTCAGCCAGTAATATCGCTGATGCTCTTGGAAACAACTTCCCAGTCATCCTGAGGGCAAGAAGGTGCTTTGCAAACCTCAAAAATGCTACAAAAATATTATTATTATGTCCAGGCTAGGTCAAAGATTATGAACTTTAGTAATTTGGGGGCATGGAAGGAGTAGAGCAATAAATATTAAGTGCTTGCTATATATATTCTCAGGCACCAGCAAAGCACTTGGCAAACCTTAAAGCATTATATAAAATCAGCCATCTTTATTAGTATTCTGCCTTATGTAATTAAAGCAAGTACAGAAATCTTGCTCCCGATTCTGCCCAGCACTGATTTATAATCGGTATTAGCAAATGACACATTTTATTTTCACAGAGTATAAAAACTCTTGGAGGGAAGCCCTGGGAAGTTTCTCACATTAACCATTTTAACATTTAGGCTTGACAGGAGACTGCTTGGACTAACACATCTCACATCCATCTTCCTCCTGTTCTCAGGGACTTCTGGTAGGACCCTCGTTACCACGATTACAATAGCCTCTCAAGCCATCTTCCCAAGTTAGTTATTTGGAAAATGTTTAGCATGCTGCCTGACAATTCGTGGGTGGTTAAAGATGCTTTGGGCAGCTAAGACAGCTCAGGGGATAGAGTGCTGAGTCTAGAGGCAGAAAATCTCTTCTTCCAAAGTTCAAATCTGGCCAGAAACATTAGCTGAACCCCATTTGCCTCAGTTTCCTCCTCTGTAAAAATGAATTGGAGAAGGAAATGGTAAACCATTCCAATATCTGTATTACAAGGGGCCAAGAAAGTCAGACATGGCAAACATGACAACTGGCATATAAACAGCATCAGTTTGCCAAGCACTTTCTAGGTCACATCCCTTGGTCCTCCCCATCCATGGGTAGGTAAGTTCTTTTTTATCCCATTGTGGAAGTGAGGAATCAGGCTGGAATTA
The DNA here is from genome assembly GCF_048593235.1 of Sminthopsis crassicaudata. Classification (NCBI taxonomy): domain Eukaryota; kingdom Metazoa; phylum Chordata; class Mammalia; order Dasyuromorphia; family Dasyuridae; genus Sminthopsis; species Sminthopsis crassicaudata. The sequence continues at coordinate 30,033,927 of NC_133617.1, read as the reverse complement.
AGTGAGTTGGTCATACAGCTCGGTGCCAGAGGCAGAACTCCTCATCAGGGTTTCCTAACTCCATGTCAAGTCCTCTTCACCTCCATTCTCTAAATCAACCTTCATCCAGTTGCCATCTTTATTTTTTATCTGCCCTGGACAGGATGGCAGAGAATTTGGCCTGCACACCAGGTTAAGATGTGGGGCTTAGCTTCCCGACTTCCTGATATTAATGAAATCATTGGTGTGGTCCCCATCCCTGTCTGGTTGTGTCACTGGGGGCCTAAGGAATCTGGTTGTCAGAAGCACACTCTCCCCAGATGAGCCGGTGAGCCTCCTACCTTACTGGGCTACCTGGCTCTGGTACTGCAGACCCACAATTCCTTCTAATCTTGGTACAAACAGTCCTCTCCCCAAATACCAAAGAATGTCAACTTAAAGATGGGGAAAGAGAAGCTAGAATCCTTTCCTACTACCTTGTTCCATCCCCTCAATTAAAATTCCAACAGGTATATCTTTGGGGGAGATGGGAGGCTGGATCTAGTTCCATTCTCAAATGGTCTTATTGCATATTAAGCTTTTCAGCACACACACACACACACACACAAATGGGACAGGCAATGCCTTTCTCTGGTTTCGTTTTAATTTTTGCACCTCTGGTGCTTATCTCAGTAGTCTAATTTTTGAAGCCTGAAGAACCCTTAATCACTGTTTGTTGGTTATTTATTTATACATGGACCAATCACTTCAATTTTCTGAATCTGTTTCTTCATCTATAAAACAAGATTATAGCACATCATTTCCAATCTGCCATAGGGTCTAAATCCTATGGGTCTGTTCCAGCCACCTAATGAGGAATACTTGTAATACATCCTTCTGTAGCCTATGCAGACAGACCTATGGGGATGCCTTGAGGGCTGCCCCTCCTTGCAACTCTGTCTGAAGTCCCCGGGGATGGTCTAGATTCCAAAGAGGTGACCACAGTGGTGATGGTAGGGGGTCACCTGCTCTGGGAAACTAATCTGCATGATTCTTCTCCTCAAATTATTACTATTTATTAAGTTGCTTACAGGATATATCCCCCCCCCCTAAAATGCATGCTCCTTGAGGACAAGTACTGTTTTATGGTTCTTGTGACCTTTTAGCCCCTGGAACAGCAAGTACTTAAATTTGGATGTACTATGTGTCTTGCAGATGACCCAGGGTGCCCTGTAAGGGAAAGGCTCCTCAAAGGGCCCAGCACACTGTATGTGTCAGCAAACGAGCTCTTTAACATTAAGAGAGGAGGGTCCTGTCTCAAGACAAAATTGTTTTTTGGCTAGCATCTCTGTTGTCTCAGTGATAGACTGGATGACATTTCCTTTGCTTTCCTTTCCAAAGCCCAGAAATGAGAGGCTGATGGTAGCTCCTGAATCCAGGCCCCGGATACTTTCCAGGATATTAACCAATGGCATGTCCCTAAACAGTTTGCAATTCAAGACAATAAATCACACCCAGACAAGAGTCATTCCAAAGCTGAGCAATTTTAATGCAATTTCCCCATCCAGGGTAGTGTGGGGATGGTAAGTGGCCCATTTTCAACTTGGAAAATGCAGTAGCAGCTTCCCTTCTTACAAATGCTCCCCCTCCCTCCATTTCCCCCTTGTGAAACTCAGTTAAATTCAAAATACATGAATTTCAAAACAAACAATTTTAAAAAATATACTTTGTCTAGTTAAGACTTTATGATAGCTACCTTGATAAACATCTTTCCCTCCAATCATTACCTTTCTCTTTTGTTTACTTCCCTGTTATAGCTTCATATTATTACTTAGTTCCACCCCTTCTGGAAAAAAAAAAAAAAAGAATCACTGCTTTCCTACCTGGTTATTTTCTTATTTTATGGTGTGGTGAGCTTGTAGAAAGGATACTGCACACTCCTAAACTAATTCTAATTCTCTTAATTAGATCACTATTCCAGATCCTGAAAGGTCAAACATGCAACACAAGCTCTTGGCCAAAAAGCAGGATTCTAGCTAGTGTAAAAATATATTTTAAATAAAATAGAATTTCTATAGGAGAGAGAATTTGACTGTTTTACACGCCGACTAAGGTTTCAAGATAGATCTGTACCTAAGGCCAAATCAACTTGTCTAGTAGGTCTAAGTAGCAAAGGACTGAGAATGTGTAAGAACATGTGTAAGAAAGTTCCTCAGAGATGCTGGAGCAGCAAGTCAGAAGAACAAAGGGGAAAGATGCAGCTGGTGCACTAAGCTGTAGATGAGATTCTTAAGAAAAAAGTGATGATGTAGACCAATCAGCATCAAAAAATAATTTTGAAATGTGAGAATTTAGAGACAAACTGATTAACTGTTGCATTAAAAAAAAAAAAAAATCCAAGACCTAACAGTGTTTGCTGTGTAATTTACTCTGCTAGCTTTACTCAAAGCTAAAGGCCAACGGCCAATACTGTTCTCAATTAAATTTTGCTCTGCATATCCAAATACAAGTCACACTATAGCTTGAGGTTCTGATGCATCACTGGAGGTCAAAAAAAAAAAAAAAAGACCACTTATAAAGGGGCTATGTCACAATTCCCTCTATTCCAATTCAGGGCAATTTAGTCTTTGGAGATTTTTTCTTTCTGAAGTTTATTTTAGCCTCTAGCTCAACAAAGAATGTAACCTTTATGAATATTTAATCAGCACTGATCTCAGCAGAAAACACAGCTGGCAGGACAGGTATCCCATATACCCCCACTTAATTTACATATCCAACTAGGCTGAATTACTTGGTCAATTTATGTGGCTCAATGTCCATCTCCTGGAGCAAGAGCACTTATAAGGGAGGGAGCTGTCGGTAAGATTCTGGGCAACAATCACTAAACCTTCAGACTTCAGAGTCATAACAAAATTAGGTGAACCCAAAACAAAGTGGAAATGCAGTTGTCATGTTCATAGTGAGTGTGTTCTGTTCAATTTTGTTTGTTTTTTTCCCCCTGGCCACTCCTAAAACTGGAGTAGATGCTCCAGTAACATGCATCTAGGACTGGTTCTCAAACTTCCTTAAAGAGGAAGGCCTTTCCATTCCCCTTTAGCAGGGTACACATATCAATGATATCGATAGAAAGGAGTTATGCTCATCAGGATCCAACAGGACCAACTTCTGACAAATGTTTCTGGAACTACCGAATGGCTTGTACAGCCTCAAATGCGCCTATTTTCTTGACCTTAGCAGCTGCTACTGCTCCAAGGGTCCTTTGGTGCTCCAGTGCCTAGGAAATCTTCACTGAGGTTTCAAATTTTTTCTTAATTATCAAAAACTGACCCCAGGACTTAAGTGTGAAATATACCAACTCAATAAATACAGCTGAAAAATGTAGAGTTAGTTTTCGGTAAATTTGGAAGGCAAAATGGTAATTAAAACATGTCAGAGATTAGCTAAATAGAACAGTTTAAAGAAAAACCCTTTAAATTCCCATTAGCCATCCTGGTCATAAACCCCTATAACTCATTAAACAACACACTAGGAAAAAAACGATCCAAACAATTTCATGTTGATCCTCACTTGGTGTACTTACTTATTCAGTAACCAACCTCACATTGAGCTGGCAGCCCCTGACCACCTCCTGGTGCCAGGGGCCACTGTCTTAGCCACAAATGCTTGCTTACAAGAGGCTCACTTGCCCCTCTTGCCCCGGCCCTTTCTGGAGGGCAGCTTCCCTGTACCTCCACTGGAAGGGGAGCTTGCAGCAGAGGCCATAGCAATGTTGATCTGTCCTTCCTGGATTTCCTGCCGGGTCTCGGCTGGCAGGTGATTAATTTTCTGCTGGGCTTCAAGATAGAACATAACATCCCGCAGCTGCTCCTGGATCTCTGTGATCTGCATGTCCTTCTGATCACAAGTCTCCTTCAGAACTTTCTCCTCCTCCTTAAGCTTATTTTGCAGGAGGACTTGATTGGCTCGCAAACACTTGTTCATTTCTTGCTCTTCTTTGAGCTCAGTGGACAGTTTGGCTAGTTTTACGTTCAGCTGTGTGCACCTTTCAAAAGACAAAAGCAACACAATGCACATTTTTCAATAGCTCTCTCCTCTGTAAACCAATGAGGGAGCCAATGCTCCAGGGTCTCTCCCTTATCCAAAACACTTCACTATCATCAGGTTCAGGCATCTCAGCAGTATTATCTCTGGCTAACATATTTAAAGTACACAGGAACATATTCACAGATCATTTTGATTTTTAAAAAAATTATCTGGATTTGAAAATTCAAGAGCACATTATAGCCCAGCCACAACCTACCCAGGAATAATTACTAATCCTTTCCAGTAGTTGTTAGTTGCTAGGTGCGTGCTTGGGAGATGGAGTGTTGATAGAAGAAAATTATCAGGAAAAATAGCACTCCTGCAAAGTCAAGTGCTCTGACCTTCAATGATATACTATATAGGCAGAGGGATTGTGCTTTTAAAATTAATTTTAAGACTAAGTGACCTATGGACCTACCTCTTAATTCTCTCAGGGAACAGAAGAAATAGATAGGAAGTCACCCAGAAAAATTACTTAGTAACATTTGCCTTTCTTCTCAAATACCTGCAGCAATTTCTGTTCTGACCTACAATTCGTTAATCTTTTGCTCAGCATTCGTCAACTTTCCCCTTCACAACTCCCTCTGCCCCCCCTTTAAAGTACACTGTATTTCTGGCCCAGCTGGAAGAGCCCTCTTTACTCTATATACCAGGACAACTCCATCCAGTTATCCATATCTTCCTAAGAACAGCTAATTATGGAAATAGAAAAACTTCTCCTGGAGACAAAAGAAGGAATACTATGTTAACACATCTTAATCTTACCAATACCAAGAGAAAAGGGAACTACATTTTACAATATCCTCTAAATTATTCTGACCTTTAAAGATAAATACCCCATTTTCTACTTAATAGATGGTCCAAAAGCAGGCAAGTGCTATATATAAAGAGGAAAGAATATGCTGGGCCATGAAAGACTGATGATGAAAACTTTTCTAAGCTTGAATACTACTTCATAATATTTCCATAACTATTAGGGAAATTATTCCATTATTTGAGGGATTTCTTTTAAAAATCCTTTAAAGACTATAGAACCAAATACATACTTTCTTTCCACAGATTGCTTTTCTTTTTGGAGATCATTGAGTCTGTGCTCCAGAGTATCACATTTCTCAATTGTTTCTTTAAATTTAGTCTTCATGTTGTTAATCTGAAAGTGCAAACAGATATCATATCTATACTTTAGGCAGAGCAAAGTCCTGCAAACTTCTCATTAATATTACTAATTTAGCGGCAGCTTCTAGACTTTGAACACCTATTCTACCACATAGATGGTCAATATCTTTATCTGTTTTTAAAAAATTGTTGAGTATTTTGAGTATTGAGTACTATGCACTACTTTCCCAAACAAAACCAAATCAAAATCCTTTGCGACATTTAAGAACTGGAAAACAAATTCCTATCTAAATCAGCCATGTCATAAAAACACATGTCCCATTCTGCCAGAAGGTAGACCGTGCTGATTCTTCACTACTAGTTGTCTGGACTCACGGTTGATTACTATGTTGATCAGAATTCTTAAAGTTTTTTTCAGAATTGTTCATTTTTATACTTCTGATGTTATGGTATAACTGTTCTACTAGTTCTGCTCACCTGTACCAGTTCACAGAAGTTGTTATCAGGTTTCTCTAAAATCAATTTTCATCTTTTCTTTTGGCACAAGACTATTTCATTACATTCATATATCAAAATTTGTTTAACAATTCCCCAAAGATGGACTCTCTTAGTTACCAAGTTCTTTATCAGGACAGAAAGATCTATTATTTTTTTTTTTAAATATAAAAGACTTTTTCCTTTCTTTGATCTCTTTGAGTTTCAACTTATTCCTTTTCAAACACTTCTCAACTATCTCCCGGATTCCCATGCTCCTTGGAAACTGATCAAGAAAATCAATGAGAATATAAAAAATTTAAAATTGATGAAAAATGTCCATGCTACAATATATCATAAGAGGAAAAGATGGAATACAAGATACTATAGAGGTGCCCTTGAGACTTTGTCCTCATGTCCTACTACCAATCATACCTTGCCAAATTCCTTGAATTTGCTCCCATCAACACGCCTTTGTTCCTTTTTTACTTCCCTAATCAATTTACTATTCTACCCACTAAAGCAAGCTGTTCAACCTTGTCTTCCTTCCTCAAGTCTTATATGGATTCACTCCACCTTATCAGCTGAGGAGACCTAGGCTTCTATGACCACAAAAATATTGAGGGCATTTTTTAAGACTTTCCTTCCTTGGTTTTGCAAGAGTCCATGTTGAAAAATTACCCATGCTTATGTTTTGTAAATAAAACGCTATAATAATAAAAAACAAAAATAAACTTTCATTTTTTTCTTCCTTCTTCCTCCTCTTACATCAATCACACATCATCCTGTATTCATCAGCTTCCAATGATCACTTTTATGCAAATGATTTTTATATATGTATTTAGCCCCAGTCTTTCTCCTGAGTTACAGTCATACACACATTTCCAGTTGCCTCTTGAACATCTAAACCCTGTGTCCCACAGAAATCTTTCATCTATTCTGTGTATATCTTTTATGCATCTAAATTATTTACATGTCAATTCCCCAATTAAAATTTAAGTTCTTTTTTGAAAGCAGTTCTTTTTGCCTCTGTAGTCCCTAGTGCACACTATCTGGCACATGACAAACAATATATACGCTGACTAGTTATGAGAGAAGAGTCAAAGGTATCTATTGAACAAGGGAGATAAGAGTGGATGATGATGCTAGAAACAGAACTAATAAAGTTAGGAGGAGGAAAAGATTTAACTGAAAGATAACAAATTTGGTTGTGGACATGCTGAACCTGAGATTTCCATAATTTCCATAATCCATAATGGATCTGTAAGAGATCCATGTTTGGAATTCAAAAGGGAGATCAAGAAGGGAATCATTTAGTAGTGAGACTCAAGGCACCTGTCCCACTGACCTTTTCTTCTAAACAGGCCAATATGTCTATGGCTTCTTAGTGTTGCAGCATAACATGGCTATATAAAAGATTTTAGCAAAAAAAAAAAAAAAAAAAAAAAAAAGCTACAATTAAAAGTTCTTAAGTCAGAATAATGTTGTCTCATGAATTGGCTGGAACTCTTTTATCTAGTTGGTCTTTGTGTTGATGAAAGTTCTCATGTCTTCAAAGTTGTTATTACAATACTGTTTTTATTGTATTAGTGGAAGAACATTAACTTAATGGCCTTCCCTCACCTACTAACTTTTTACTAGAAATCAACAAAACCAATTAAATGATCTGACTGAACATTAAATCTACTTATTTCATTTTACGTCTTCTTGTACCAGATTCCCAACTTGAATTTCTAAAGGCTAATAAAAATGTCAAAAAATAAACAGGAGGAAGGAAAAACAAAAGGGCCAGAATTTTGTCACCAAGACAACACCGCTTCATCAAGAACTGTATACTGGAAGTAGAAAATTCATAGTAAAAGCCAAAGTTTGCTAGTAGGGTTCTAGGGCTTCGTTTCAAAATATCTGATTGCACTGGCTCCTTTTTGTGGCATCATTGTTACATAGCAATTAATCCAAAAGTATCTTAAAGGGTACACAATATCATAAAATGACCTTTACAAGTTGCTTGCATAAAGTATTCTAGGTTGCAATGCCAGTATGTTTCCACAAAACCTATAAATAAGATTATAGAGTACTTTTCTTTATACATCTCTCTCTAGTCACTGATAAACTGCCAGTCAGTTGACCTTTGGCTTTGTCAAGGTCATTTTCCATGAGTTTGAATAAAATCAGTTAATATTTAGGGATTATTCAAAGGGTAAGGAAATGCTTTATTTAGTATGGAGAAGGGGCATCTTCTCTTGATGAACACAAGTGCTAGTTTTACAAGCTGGAGAGGCTTCCAGTATGGGCTTAGTGATGAATTAAAATGAAAATAGAAAAATGTGAGGACACCAGAAGTGAAAGAAAGCACTAGCAATCTAGTAGAGGGAATGGCAACCACCAAAGACCTTTGAAGAGTATACTGTTTTCCACTTACCACAATCTATATATCTCCAAAGAATATGAAATGTAAGTTTTAAATCCTTTGCACTAAGCATTTATCTTGCTGGAAAAATTAATATCTTCGTTCCCCCCCCCCCCTCTTATTAAAGATGTGGCTGTGACAGTGTAATTTGAGCTGGAGTTTATCAGGAGTTCAACAGATCTGGTTCCTCCTCTTTCACAGGTTAAGTGGCAGGTAATCCAAAGGTCATATTATAACTGGGCATTCGCCCAAGCAGAAATAGACTGCCTTGGATCCTGAGTTCTGAGAAAGGCCTAATCCAACTGAAAAATAGTTCCCAGTTCCAGTTTTGAAACATGCAGAGTGACTCCACTTATAAGGAAGGTCACAAAATTCAATTGAAATTATTTTAATTCACTTTAAAAGAATATGCTATATTATTTTAACATGTATTGGAATACCTGCCATCTAGAGGTGGGGAAAATTTGGAACAGAAGGTTTTGCAAAGGTCAATATTGAAAAATTACCCATGCATATATTTTGTAAATAAAAGCTATAATAATAATTAAAAATAAGAATATGTTATCTAGTCCATTTTATGAGGAATGTGGAAATCATAAAAGGTTAATGATACCATTTTACTAAACACTCTTCTGGAACCTGACTACCTCTCTTGCCAAAACCCATAAATGCTTATTGAATTGAATTCCCCAGGGAAGATAGTGTCTCCAGCAGGAAGGCACATCTTAAAAATAATAATAATAATAAATAAATATTGTATCATTGTATTTGTTGACAATATAAATAGTCATTTACAATTGTTCACCATACAACGTTGTTACTATGTACAGTGTTCTCCTGGTTCTGCTCACTTCACTCTTCATCAATTTATGTAAGCCTTTATAGGTTTTTCTGAAACCATCCTGATTGCCATTTGTCATAGCACAATAGCAGTCCACCACAATCTTATACCATAGCCGCTCACCAATCAAAGAATACATATTTTTACAGCTCTTTGCAAATAGTTCCAAATTGCTCTCTAGAATAGTTAGAAAGTTCACAACTATACCAATAATGCAATACTGTTCCAGTTTTACCCACTTCCCCTCCAACAATTATAATTTTCTTTTTCTTTTATATTAATCAATTAAAATTATTTTTATTTGCCCCTTTCTAATCAATAATGATTTAGAGCATTTTTTCATAGGATTACAGGAAGCTTTGATTTCTTTATCTGAAAAGAGCCCATTCATATCCTTTGACCACTTTGGAATTGGGGAATGACTTAGGTTCTTATGAATTTAATTCAGTTCTCTATATATCTGAGAAATGAAGCCTTTATCAGAGATATTTGCTAGAAACTGCTCTCGGTTTTGTTTTCCTTCTAATTTTGGCTGCATTCTGTTTCTGCTAAAATAATTTAAATGTATGTAATCAAAACTACCCATTTCATATTTCATAATCCTATCTCATTTGGTTGTAAATTTTTTCCTTATCCATAAGGTCTGATAGGTAAACTATTCCATGCTCCCTTAATTTGCTTATATTATCATCCATTATCTCTTAATTATTATCCATTTTGACCTTATCTTGATATATATGCATACAAGCACCATTGTATGTTCCCAGGAATCATGTTCATTTTAATTACTTTTAAGTTGCCAAACCATCTGGTTGATCCAAATGACACATCCTTATATTTTTAAAACAAACAACCCCTACCTCCACAAAACCCCCAGACATGCCTATACATGGCATTAGATAACTTAAGATTAAAAATTTTAAAAAGACTAAGCCTTCAAAATTAAGATGTGGCTTAAATGATTCCATCTAAAATGAAAAACACTTTTTTTCTTTGGAAAAGGAGATTGGAAAGGAAAAGATTTTAGAAATAATCCTCCTCCCAAATTTTACCTTCCACCCCTCACCCCATACCTCCAAAGTGTTAAGAGATCAAAACTGTAACTCCCCAGTTACCAATAAGGAGACTCACTTCCTCAGCAGTATCTTTTTCTATCCGGACTATCTTGTTTTCCCAGTAGATTCGCTGAGATTCTAGCTGGCTCGTTAGTAAATAAGAATACTAGAACCAGAAAGAATAATATAGATATGAATACACATGAAACAATTGTTGACAATTTGCTAAAATTTGTTTAGAAAGCTGAACCAAAAATAATTATACAGAAACCTAAAAATAAAAATTACAATATAACATTTTTATCTTAGTTGAGTCTGCTACTCTAAATAAGCTGGTCTTGACTCGATATGTATTAAAGGAAAAGTTTTATACAGATTAGGATGCTTAAGTTGAGATTTTAAGCAAAAGTAGGTATCTTAGGGGGTTAAGATAAGGAGGGAGTGAGTTTCAGTGCAAAGATACAGAAACAAGACATACACAAAGGTGATGAATAGTGAGAAGGCCAGTTTAGTATGATCAGAGTCTATGTAATAAATCTAGAAAGCTAGGGTGCATCCCAATTGTGAAGTTTTTTTAAAAATAGATTTTATCTATACATTTTTCTTTTTATATTGCCTAGATTCCCTTCTCATTTCTTATCTCTGATTTAAAAAAAAAAAAAGGGGGAAAAATAATTTAGTAAAACTAATCAACAAACTGAAAAGATGTGCCATTATATATATATATATAAAATGTGCTGTGGCCAGCACAACACAAATGGGCTAGTGGCAGTCGAAAATAAGGAGACAGGGTTGATGAGAATTCAACAGAGCCATTTATTGAGAGAAATGTTGCTTATATATCTTAAAACCATGTTACTATGAAAAACATTGTACTCTTGATTAATCTTAGGAGGAGGGGAACATTCTAGTTACCAGAAGTTTCTAGTTTCCTGGGAATTCTCTGACAATAATGATCCATACCTGTGGACTGCTGCTTGTTTAAAACAAAACAAAACAAAAAAATATCTTCTCTCATCTTTTCTTTTGGGCCAAGCTTGGTTTTTATAATTTCTGAAGATTCTTTGTAGCTGTTCTTTTGAATTACACTGTTTAGCTTGGGGTCTCCAGGTCCATCATGCCCAGCTATAACTTCCTGATTGGCCTGCCTGCTTAAGTCTCTCCCCTTCCAACCTACCCTCCACTTAACAGATGCAGTTATGTTCCTAGGCTGATCATGTCACTTCCCTTCCACTTCCCCCAATATATTCCACATCTTATCATTTCCAACATCAAATATTAATTTTTGTCAGGGCAGGTAAAGCCCTTTACAACTGAGCCTCTTGTTATCTTTCCAGCCTTCTTTCACCTACTCTGTGAAGCATGCTCCTGGAACATGACGTTCCATCTCCCACCCCAGCAGCTCCATGCTCTGTCCCTTCACTTCTGCTTTTCAGTTTCTAAAGTTTAAATTCCACCTTCTACAAGAGGCCTTTCCCCTCACAGATTCTCTCCATAGATACTGTTTGCATAGTGCCACAACATGCTGTCTCTTCCAACAGACTATGAAGCTCCTTGAGGGCAGGGACCATCTTTTTACCTTTTTTTGTTTCCCCAGGGCTTAGAACAGCATCTGGCACACAGGAGATGCTTAAGAAATGCCGGCTGATTTCGTGATAGACACTACTCTTCTGCAGACCATCATCTCTTGTCCCCTACCACAATCACCTCCCAATTAGTCTCCCTGTCTCCAGCTCTCCCTTCTCCAAACTATTTTTACACAGCCACCCCACTGACATCCCTAAAGCCCAAGTCTGACAATGTCCCTTCACTGGTTAGGAAACTTTCATGGCCCCTTATTGCCTCTAGGACAACATGCAACCATCTCTCTGGCCTTTAAAGCCATTTACAACGTGGCTCAACCCCATCTTCGAAGGCTGGTTACACAACACACTCTCCCCCCATGCTGGGTTCCAGCCAAACTGGCCTATCTGCCATTCTCCACACCTTTGCACAAGCTGTCCCCATGCCTGGATTGCTCACCCTCCTCTGGCAATCTCTACCTCCGAGAACCAAAACAAGGGACACTGCTCACATACCACTTTTCCTGAGTTCTCCCAATTGTTAGTGGCTTCCTCTACTTATTTTGAAAAATCTACTTTATTTCTAACTTCTCTGTGAATAAATGGTGCCTCCAACAGTCTTTGAAGGCATGGACTGTGGCACTGTTACTATTATGTCCAGCTCCTAGCAAATAGTAGGTTTTAATAAATAATAAAATTAAAGTAGGCAAAAGCATGAAATCAAATGATTTTCACATGAGAAGTAGTATAAAGTAGATCACCGATCTCTAACAATGTAGAGGTGGAGGGATGTGCAACAAACATATGAGAGGGACACAGTTAATTTTATGACTTATCATTTGATATGGAAAGCTATTCTCTCCTCTGACGCAGATAGCAGCCTATATAATAAATGGTTTCTCTCCAAGTTCTATAGCAAAAAAACAACCAAACAAAACATTGCCCTTTAACTAAACTAATGGCGAGTCTCAAATACTGACATAAAGATACAGTACATCAACAGAGCCATATGTGGAGCTCTTACAGCCTGAGCTGCCACCAGGCTAGCCTAGACTACAGGAAATCAATGTTATTTCCATACTTTGATGAGGCACCAGAGCAGGATAGAGGAAAAAACTGCACTGCTCCCTATGACCTATTACAATACACTAGTGACTAGCTTCTTAAGCTGATCTATGATCCCAAATGGGATCTTGTAACTAATCATGGGGGTTGCCAAATTATGATTTATTATCAGAAAATGTTTGATTTGTATACCTATTTTATATACCTATATACTCAAAAGTTGCATAAAAATTTCTCAGGTGAAAAGGGGTCAGAAAAAAAAAGTTTAAGCCCTGATTTAAAGGACCAGAAAGTAGAAAGGACTAGAGAATAGCACAAAGAAGAATTATATAGGATGAAAGGATGTGAAGGATTGAAATGAGTATCAAGTGGGCACATTACACTGATGAAATAACTGATCCACTAAAATAATTTTCCACAGTAACATGGATAATATTTCTTCAAATGTTTTTGAATGAAGAAAACACTATTATCAGCTTTTGACTTTATAATTACCTAATGGCATTAAATTTATTTCTCTTAAGGGGCAAAAAAAAAAAAAAAAAACCAAAAACAAAAACCAGCCCACAATTGTATAGTATTCTACATATAATTACAGGACACTTTAAATGCGTTATGCCAGACATTAAAAAAAAGGCAATTCTTTAAATCATTTGTTCAAGTAGAGAAAGCTGTAAAATCAAAACAAAGGCTGATAAAATTCTAGGTAAAATGGCCAAATTCCAAACCTAAAGAGTTTTTAAAAGACTAACCAACAAAATGAATAACAATTCAAGAAGTAAAATACTTTACCTCTAACTGTAAGGCATCTATTTTCTCTTCCTGACAAGTATCACCCTCACATTCATACTGTACTATCTTTCCATCAGTTTTACTTGCGACCAATCGATGAACATAATTATCTAGAGGAAAAAAAAAAATCAAAAGTTTTCTTAGACAGAAATGGGCCTCTATAAGCTTTTAAATCATAAAAAAAGTTATCTAAAGGACTGGACTGGTAATAGTTTGTTCAAGAAAGGATTAGTTTAGCCTTGGTAGTTTCATCAGTGAGAGGTTTGGCAGTTTGTAGACTGTAATTACCATGCTGTTCAAGTTCAAGTTATTCATTGGGACACTGAACATGTTATGCTGCTATGCCAAGGGAGATCAATGTTTGCAGCAATTAGTAGGAAATATGACAGCTATTTACTGTTAGCAATAAAGGGAAACTGAAGAGTTGAAAAGATGTTTGCTCCTAAAAAAATGTGTGGGCAGACTGATAATAAAAATGACAGCTCATACCTCCAGCATAATCCCAGACTCGGTGATTAGTTAGCTGCATTGCATAAGTGTGCTGGGTTTCTTCAAAGTGCTTGTAAGCATGCCGACTTACATATCGTCCACATCCTATATGGCCACAGATCAAACAAATCCAGAGGTTCTGTCAACAAACCAGAAAGGCAACCATTAGGCAATGTAACTGATAAATCTGCTACACTGCAGCAGATAGGGTCTGAGATACAGAGGAATACTTTGGTTTGTACCTTCAAGAGTTCTGAACATATGCATTTTGAGACCCACGAACCAATGAACAGTTTTAATGATAAATCATTTTCCATCTTGTTTTTTTGAGTACACTAAGAAAATAGCAAGAGTGAAGTTTCAGAATTGTATTAAGTACATACTGATTAAAAACAGAATAGATAAAAGTATCAAGTCACAGTAGAATATTAGAGGCACATTAGAAATGAGAGATGCAGTTATACTTCCTGTCTGATCCCTAAAAAAGACTTTAATGTAGAGCCCCAGAGAAACAAGTTGGCTCAACAGGACCTAAAAGGAATTTAATTGCACCCAGCAGAGAATACTCCCAGCTAAGTCAAGATGAGTTCATCACTCTTTTAAAACCCATTACTTACTTCCTGAACTCCACATTCAAAACATTTATTTTCTTCCACAGGTTCTGGTGTTTGACAATATCTGCAAACAGGACACCTATCAGGGTAATCACCAGAAGACAGAGGAAGATAAAGAAACACGTTTCAGATTAGATAAAATAAGACTTGTTAAAGATACCTTTTTGTAGTATAAAAAAATGTGAATATGACCGGAGAGAGAACATTGCTGCTAATCTCTCTTCCTTTTTTTTTTTTTTCCTTTTTAAAAAATTATTTATTTAGCATTTTACTTTCACCCAATTACATGTAAAAATATTTTCTGACATTTTCAAAACTTCTAAATTCTCTTCTTCCTTTCCCCCTCACTCCCTCTTTCTCACTGGGAAGGCAAGAAACTCAATATAGGTTATATATGTATAATCATGTAAAACCTATTTCCATATAGTCATATTATAAAAGAAAATTGATCCAAAAAAAATCTCATCCAAGAAAAATAAAGTTAAAAAAAAAAAAAAGTATGCCTCGATCTGTATTCAGACTCCCATCAGTTCTTTCTCTAAGGTTGGACAGCATTTTTCATCATAAGCCCTTCAGAGCTGTCTTGGATCATTATACTGCTGAAAATAACTAAGTCATTCATGGCTGATCATATTTTAATATTGTTGTTACTATATACAACGTTCTCCTGGTTCTATTCATTTTTGTTTTGCTTCAGTTCATGTATATCTTTCCAGGGCATCTGAACGTTCTGCTCACCATTTCTTATAACACAACATTTATTCACAATCATATACCACAACTTGTTCAGCTATTCCTTAATTGATGGTATCCCCTCAATGTCCAATTCTTTGCTACCAGAGAAGAACTACTGTAAACATTTTTGTATATATGCATCCTTCCCTCCCTCCCCCCTGTTTAAAATCCCCTTTGGGATACAAATCTAGCAGGGATACAGATTTCAGAATAGTTGGACTAGTTCACAATTCCACCAACAGTGCATTAAGATTTCAATTTTTCCACATCCCTTTAACTTTTTTCCCCCCATTTAACTAATGTAATAGGTAGGAGGTATTACCTCAGAATTGGATAACTTCTCTTTGTCCAAATAAATTTTCAAATACAAAATAAAGGATAACATTTAATTTACAAATTTACAAAAAAGGACATTACTTATCTTAAGGATATAACCTCTTGATATGATAACTTTATAAATAAAAAGATAAAGTGAAGAGAAATGAAGGAGAAGCTTGGATCATACTATATACTCCTTTCTATCTTTCTGCTTAGAGTTCAAGACTAACAGTCAGAAGTCTACAAATCAGAATTAGAAACTTAAGATAACTTATCAAGTTTGTTTAATATGTGAAGTTATTGATTTTGGGATGTCATTACTAACCATCTCCTTCCTAAAGGCTTTATTTCAAGATTTTAATAAAAGAGCTCAGATTTTACCCAGGTGGGAACCCCCTTCCACTGACAGACAGCTGCCTTGTAATGATTTAGTAGATAGTACACCATGTATATAGCTGGGGTTTAAAAAAAAAAAAAAAAAAAAAAAAAAAAAAGGCTCATCTGGCAGATCCAACTTAAAAAACTTCTCCAAAACATATCTAGGCTAGTCTTTATAATATATGAATGTATATCATTATAGTGCCTATATTTTTAAGCTTTTTCAAGGGTTATACTTTTTTTCTCTTCTTAGAAGAGGTAGACTATATGTTTAGTTCTGCAAAACTGTTTTTTAAAATTTCTTTATTACAAGGGATGGCTCAATGCAAAGGGAAGGGAAAGTACGCATTGAAATAAAGATGATATAAAAACCAAAGATATCAATAAAAAGTAAAAAAACAAAAAAGCAGCTTCAATCTTACTTTCAATGTTATCCTTAGTTGGTTGAAACATAGCTTTTTACTAAATGACAAAATCCATCATAAGTACACTTTCTGATAATTTATAAGGTAGCATGCTATAATCCTGAGGCAAGCCAGGTAGAGAAATGGATGGAACTCCAGGACTTAGCAGCTGGGTGACCCTAGGCAAGTGAGTTAACATCTATTTGTCTCAGTTTCCTCAACTGCAAAACGGAGATAATAGGGCCTATCTCAAGGGGTTGTTGTAAGGAACAAATGAGATTATCTGTAAAGAGGTTAGCAGAGAGGCCCGAACATAGTAAGGTACTTAATTAGTATCTCTCTCTCTCTTCTCTATCTAGGTGAAAATTATTAGGTAGATTATATTGGTCCCATTATAAATATTTCACAAATCATGTTCAAAGATAAAAGATGGATTTGATGGCGTTAGTTACAATTCACTATCATATGTGATATGTAAAAAAATACAAAATCTGCTTCCAATGAAGTTTTTAATCACTACTGTTTGTGAATCACAACTTTTTTTTTTTGATCATCCAAAAATCTCAACATTAAAAAAAACCACAACAAAATTTTCAGGCAAACTTTTAGCTATAAATACTGTTATGTCAGCTAAACAGCAATGAAAAGTGAATTTTATAGTTAACTGTCCAAACTACCTGATCATAAATCTATGAATATGATCATTAAGAAGAAAAAAACCCCCAAAATAAAAGCTACTCTTATGTCAAAGAGGGTTGACAAAACTATTATGAAATGGTAATAACCATGAAGGTTACATATTTGACAAAGGGGATTATATATTTTCTATTAATTTTACTGTAGATCCACAATGTTTTATAAATCATTAGCAAAAAGGAAATCTCAATTCTCTCTGAACCTCTCCTCCTTTTTCTCATCTTCTTCACCCTCCCTTTGTGTTGTTTTCCCCAACTGGAATGTAAACTCTTTGAGGGAAAGTTTCCTTCTATTTGTGTCCTCATTGCTCAGCAGACTGCATCACAAATATTCTCATTTTCCCCCCCTCGGATGGGAAGTATGTGCTCTTAATATCTATTTTACAGATTAATGACAGGCACAGGTTAGTTGATTTTTATAGGACCACACACAGCCAGTAAATATCTGAGGCCAGATTTGGACTCTAAATCTTCCTGATTCTGTGCCTGGTGCTCTGTGCACTGTGATACCCCCTAGCGGCCTCGAAATTACTTCACCTCTTCAAATATCTATTTCTGTCTCTGTAAAAGGAGGAGGTTAAAACCAGATAATCCCTTCGAGCTCTAAATTCTCAGGGACACTTGACAACTGATGTTACCAGAGTTGACACAGAACTCTCTGCCAGGTACTTGACCATGCTACCAAAGGCCCAGGGGCAACAGTCAGGTTACTAGATAGAGAGTTAAGTTTCCTGACATCAGGGATCTTGGTAGTTTGCAGAGGAAACTAGTTAAGTCGCTGGGTTGTCCTGCCAAGGCAATCTCATCTGAAGCATTATAAGAAATCTTAAACATTTTTTTTTTTTGCTTGGCAATAACCATGACATTTGGCCAGTGACTCCTAACATTCACAACAAACTAAAATGCCACTTAGGCAGCTGTTGCTTCATTGATGAAAAATTTGGAACAAACAGCCTACAGTATAAGATGGGAAGCATGATTCTAAACAAGACTTGGCCAAAGCATAGAGCAACATAAATGAGAGCTTCAAGTTTTGTCATTTAGTTTCTGTAGCATTGAAGTACAGAATAACTCATGATTTACTGGACAAATTCCATCTGGAGGCTCAGAATCCAAACTCAATGCTTTTAAAAAGAGTTTGGTCCAAGAATGCTGATTATTCTCAGGAATGATGGGATAAGAAAAGAAAATGGAAGAGGACAATGAAATCTGAATAGTACCACCCACAATTTATGAAACTGAAAAGAGCAAGACCTTTTTTTTTTTTTTTTTAAATTCCGAAGAGGCTTTTCATATTTATAGAGATTAAGGGGGGGAAAAGCCATCATACTTACGTAGTATCATCCCAGCGTTGCAGACATTGGCTATGAAAACTATGATTGCACAACGTGGTAAGTATCCCATTCACAGACTCATCCATCCTTTCTAAGCATACTGTGCACTTGGGGAGCTCTGTCAGGTCCATCACTGGGAGGCTGGCACCCTAGATATAAATGTAACCACCACCTTTCATTTCAACAAGTTAGGAGTCGATAAAACTGTCAAAGTAGAATGAGCAAACTGCTACTAATTAGGAAATTTAAAATCTTTAAGTTTCTAGCCAAAAGTACACCAACCTTCCAGCTTTTAAGTTCATGAAAACAAGAGTCTGGGAATAACAACAAAATATTCAACACCTTGATTTATTTAGAAAAAGCAGTTATCAAAAGTAGCTTTATTAGATATAAATTCACTGGCAAACTGACTTTTTAAACTCAATATTCCTCATTTTATCAACATTTTCTATGTTACGATAATAATCACTAAGCTTGATTAGCCCCAGGAATAAATACTAATCTGTTATTAGCTGTCTAATCTGTTATTAGCTGATAAGAATCCAATAAATTCATCAATTACACACATATATTTTAAACATAAATATAGTATAGGACGAAAATCACTTTACATTTTCAGAAGAATTTTGCAAAGTTCCTCAAATTTTAATATTCAATTTTTTTCAAGCTAGCCAGTAAGTATTTTACTTGGAGGAAAAGTTTTCTAATGTGAGGCCAAGAATTTATTCTCAACCTAACAACATGATAGTCTAAATGGTTTTACTTCAATCAAGTCTAATGCAAAGTAGAGAATATTAACTACTACACTTTGGAACAATGTAAACCTACAATATAATGTAATTAAATTGAGGAATCCTTAAAGTGATAATCAATGGAGGCAAAAAACTTTGCCAGATGACAAGCAGATCAGGGAAATAGCAAGGAGTTTTCAAAATAACAAATACTAGGTATGTAGATATGGGAATATATAGATTTACAAACCTATTTCCAAATTCAACTGTCAGAGCTTCACTTGATCAACACTGACAATGACTTAATTTATAACAATAATTTATAGTGTCTCTCCTTATGACACTCCTATTAATGGATCATCCACATTTTATGTATGATGACAGAGTACAAAAAAGGCAGAAAGACTTGTTCCCAAGTCTTTGGACTCAAATGACATGAATGCTCTTTTCATCACATTCCATTGCTTCTCATGAGCATTTCTAGAAATCTTAAAACAGGAAAAGCTTTCAAACTTACATCTTCCGATTTCACCACTTCAGCTCTCTCTACATACACCAACTGACAAACATCTTCTTCTATTGAATTAAATTGTCGACCATTGCATGCCATATAAAAACTATCTGCATCAGCCTGTGAATATAAAGAAGGGAGGGGAGGAAGTTAATTTCCTCTATGTGTATCTGTATGTGTACTTCCAAGGAAACATTCTGAATATTTTTATTTAGAAAAATCACACATCCTAAGGCTATCTGAACCTGTCCAGGTCAATATTTCACTTGTCCATGACACTTTCTGGGCCGAAGACATTTTCTACTTAAGTATTTACGTGCAGAAAGCTGACAACTATTCAAATTTTAATATTCAACTGGCAATACCAATTTCCTCCCTTCCCTGGTAAGCATTTTCATAGAAGCTGAAAAAGTGAATTTCCTTTTGCAAAGCCTTGGAACCAAATCAGAATTAATGAATGCTTAAGATGAGTTCCATTAAAAAAGTCAACAGTCATGCCAGAGGAAAAAGGCATTAGTGCAAGCTGAAAAGAAAAAAAATTCATCTTCTTGAGTAAGCAAAATATAAATCTCATCATGAGGGTTTAAAGAACTGAGTGCCCAGTATCAAATATAATGGCTAAAGGGCTCCAAGTTTGTAATACCTAACAAATTAAGTCATTCCGAGGGAATAATGTTTAGTGGGAAGAGAACCCCCCAAAACTTTTGGCTCCTATAAAGCTGCTACAAGGATTAAGAGTTTGTCTTCTTTCCTAAATACATACCCCTGTAAAAATGGCAAGGTGAAATATGTTTGTGTAGATAAGACATTGCCTTTTGGTCTGGTTTTAGGAGACAGAAAATAGGTGATTCCACTAAAAAAATTAGCCTTTTAGAGAATGCTGAACTCATCTTTCATATAGTAGGATCAGCAAAATTTGGAAAAAGGTACAAATCTAAACACAGGAAATAAGTCTGCATCAGCTCTATCAACTTATGTAGTATTTTATTATAGCATTTAGTTTGAAAAAGGAAATATCATACAAATTTCATCACCACAAAGAACCTACACAGATTCAGAAAAAGATTCTCATGATCTTTGGGAAATAAAGAAATGTTCTTTATCCCAAAGCTCAGTACTCCTTTAGAGCTTATAGTACCAGAATGTTTTTAGAGTGCTTTTAATGCCCTTTGATGGATGGAAATTCAATTTTATTTATCTTCCTTAATGTTTATTAAATGTAATCAAGTGAGCCAAACATTTGATGAGGAACTGCCAGCTATTAGCTTCACATTTTTAAGGTGTTTCTCCTCCCTAGAAAAGTGGCTTTTAATGTTCAACTCTGCAAGATGTTAAAAAAAAGAATTCTCTATCTGATATTACAAAGGAGAAAACTTAAAAGGGCCCCCTTCATTTCCAGTCACAGCTTTTTTTTTTTTTTTTTTGGAATATGTAATTATAAAGAGGCATCTTAAGACAACTAATGCTTATTTGAAGAAACTAGGGGTAGAAAGCTAGGTACCCAAACATATGCCAATTTCTCTGAACCACCTCCTTGACTAAAGTGGAAAAGATTGCTGCTGGGACAAGGCACAAATGCCTCTCATATCATTCCTTCTCATGTCTTTTTATTACTATTCAGACTTAGTTCTTCATCCAAGGAAAAGAAGGGTAAAAGAGACTGATTCCTCTGTTTCATTCAACAATCAGAAACATTATCTTTTAAAAAAACAACAAAAAACGACCTTTGCATCACAAAAGACACTGTTCATAAATCTACACATCTCTTACATAGATATCCAATGGTTCTTTTACTATTAAAAATACAGTTTATCACTTCCGTGTTAGAATCTTTGGTTTGTTTGTTGTTTTTTGCAAGGTGATACATCTACCTGACCCAATAATGATGGGCTTTTTGTAACATGACACTGTCCCAAGGAAATAGGATGAAATTTATGTTGGGGAACAGTAAAAAGAATCCTTTTGGTCTGGAGTCTAGATAGAAAGGCCCTCTTAGCACCAAGCATGTTGAAGCCAAAAAAGGCTGCCAAAACCCTGCCCTACTGTGTATGAATAAATTTAGGACTACCTTCACAGGCCTAGATGAAATTATAAATTCTTCACTTATGAATTTAATGCCTGAAAAGTCATAGTAAATATCAGTAAATACCCCTGTACATATGGCTTACAGAATAAAGTTAAGGAAAACAACCTCTCATGAGGTTGGAAAAGGTACAGAGATACTTTAATAGTTGTTCTAAAAGATTGAAATTTTTTTTTTTAAGAATTGAAAAGGAGACCATGGAAGAAAATGAAAGTCCATCTATACCACTTTTTAAGGAATGCTATAAATGAAACAGTTTTGAAAATTGGATTGTAAGTGGTACTCAAGTACTCAGGAGGATTGCTAACACTTTTAGGAAAAGCCAATTACACAGTGGGATTTAGAGCAATGTCAAATAATATTGGTGAGAACGCAGACCTAATAATGCCAATGCCATGGAATAATCCCCACATAGACCAATAAGCTTCAAATCTTACCCTGACTTTGGACTTAATTCCTAAATTTAGCCAACAAATGTCAACACTCTGTCACAGAAGAGTTAGATGGATGGTCTGCTACACAATAGCAAATCCACTATCTCTATTAGTAAAACAATTCAAAGCACAATCATGGTAGATCAATAGTCATCTTCATATACAAAGAATGGTACGAATTAACAAGAGGACAAGCTTGGTGAATTTAATGATTTTTGAAGACAAGACATTCCTTTTAATTGTGCTTTTTTTTTTTTTTTTTTTTTAAATTCCTGTTCACATTTTTTCCGCATCTGGCCAACTTTGTACAAACTTGAGAATAAAGAATCAGTTTTCTGTGATGTCAGGCCCAAGTCAAATAACTTGATAATTAAGAGGCCACTGTGATTGTTGAAGCAAAAGTCATTAAGATACATAGAGTTTGAGCTAAAACTTATATAAATAGTGGCTTTCTTCCTTTCCCCACATCTTCACCCCACTTCTTCCAATAAGTGTAGGACATCAGTTAAAAATTTTTAGAAAAACATTTACTGAATTTGCAAAGTTCCCTAATGATTTTTTTTTTAATTTTTATTTCCCTAATGATTTCTAACAGGCTTTACACATTTAGTGAAAATAAGTGATTTAAGAGCTCTTAGACTCTTAGCTTTGCAACTTCTAAACTTTCAAGCCTTGATAGTTGAAACCCATATTTGTTTTTTTACTTGTGAAGTCGAATATGGACAGGATGCTGGGTATGTGTACACTTGGCATCATTTGCAAATGAGCCGCACAGTGATATTTTCTCTTTCTGGTGCTATAAGCGTAGAAAAGTCAGACTCAAATTTCAGCCTAAACTGTCTAAAATTTAACCGGGAAAAGTTTAATAAAATGAACAAAAATCCAACATAAGAGTCAAATCATGACTGGCAAGGATTTGAGTCTATTTGAATTTGACACCATTGTTGCAGAGCATGTACAAAGTACCAACTTTTTCTCTCCAAGTTTGCTCCCTTATAGAGCCGCTGTATAGCTGTTATTGCTATTAGCAATCTTGCATTGCTTTAAAGAGGGGGTGGCAAGCCTGTATACCTGTGGTGGCATTTATGCCCTTCCACCCACAAATTCTTGTGACCTGTCAGAGACCAAGGCTAACAGCACTGAAGACACACCTATTGCCATCCAGCTAGTCTGGACTCCATTTAATTAGGGCAAATTGAGGGAGGAATTTTCCTGGCAAGGTAAAGGAATCATTGTGACAAAACTGTGCTTTAAATTCCTTGGCCTAATTTAAACAAAATATGATAGGCAAAAGAAAAACATCAATGAGAAAATTAAGGGCATTATAATTTTTAAATTATCTGAAGTTTTAAACCTATTCTTCTAAGTTTTTCCTTCAAACTAAGAATGATATATATCTACCAAAGAACTGAATTTTTGGAGCTGCTTCTTTCACTTAATACCATCATCCTTTTAAGAAGTGAAGGGAAGAAATGGATCATCATTTTATCAACCTTCTCAGTATTTACCTATAGCAGTGATGCCTCAATTCTGCAACAGTTTACTAAACTAAACTCAAAAGGGATTATAAGACTTGGGTAGCTTACATTTAAAACTAATTTTAAAATTATGTACTTAAAGCACTTTTTCAGAGGAGACAAAGAAGTGGGGAGAGGAGAGAAGAAAAATTGAATATTGCAACTCTAATAAGGTGACTGAAATTACTACTAAATGAAAACTGCCAGACTGTAAGTAACCACATGGCAAGGAAAAGAAGGCAGGAATTCTAATAGCATTCACATTATTGGCTATGTAAATGGAGTTCAGTTTACAACAACATCCTAGGTAATACCCAGAGAAATAGATATTTTAAGTAGTTTACATGAAAAGTTTCTGATCCCATACCACTAGAATCAAGTCACATAGTTCCAAATACAATTTGTGCAACAAAGAAATCATCTTAACTCATACCTGTGCACTGAACTTTATCAGCACCATATACTGGTTTGGAGTAGAGTCTCTGATTATTTTCATGTGCTCAATGACTTCATTAAAAGGAGCCACAAACTTCATGAGGTCATGACTTGTCATTGTAGCTGGGACTGTGAGGACACACAGCATAGCGCTTCGACGCACATCTTCTTTTAAAGAGGTCATCTTACTAAAGAGACAATGACAAGACTGTCTTGAATAGAGGAGCCAGGGTGAGTCAGAACAAGACAATGCCATTTAAAGGTCAAGATAATAGATGGGAAAACCCTATGTCTCACTAATTGACTATTTACTTGAGAACACACACACTCAAAAGATAATGAAATGATCATCACTTCAAGTAAAGTTAAGGCTTCTGTATCATTTGCCTACTAGAAAATTTTAACCTCTTTAGTTAAAAGACACATTATATATTGTACCGGGCAAATAGTCATCATTAAAAAAAAAAAAAAAAAAAAAAATCATCTGCCACTGATTCAGCCAGAAGCCAAACTGTGGGGTGAGAAGAAGGAAAGCAGAACTTTGAAAATGAGAACAGAGTTCAAAACCATGCAATATGCACAGAATACCCTTGTAGTTTTGAAGATCATAGAAATGATTATCCCAGTTACAACAAATGGACTAGAGAAAAAACTAGATTACATTTTAGCTAACCTTTTAAATTCATTTTAGCTGCCATGAACCAATTTCTAAAATCTATTTGCCAAAACAGTTGTCACTGAAAAGTTCCATGAGTTCTCAGTGGGATCCTGATAGACATCAGAACATCAAGATGTCATTCAAAGCGCTGAGTAGCCAGGAGGTTTTGAGCCAACTATCAGTTATTAAGAACTGATGATCCAGCAGAAAAAGTCTGTTGAGGGAAGAAGCTGAAACCGCCTAAAATGATATAAAGGACTCTCCATAGGATTCTATTATCAATGTTAATATTCCTCTCAAACATCTCCCTTCAAAATATCCACCTCCACTATTACTTTATGGGCAGATTAATACCAATACTGAAAACTATTAAGAAAGAAAAACATCTGGTCTGTCCATAAAACCAAACTTCATGTCATAAAACAGAGTGTCAGAGAGACACCATTAAGGAAATGTCATCACTCTGAAGGGCATCTCTGGTCACTAGGGCCACCCACACCGAAACTAAGCCCCTATACCACCCAAGCCCGCCTCAGAGGGAAAAAAGACTCCCCAGCACATGCTCACACTTATCCAATTCAGAAAGAAGAATACTTTTCTTACTTTGTTTTGTATAGGTGCATTATGCCATGAACTATTTCAACTGATGGGTTTCCACTGAAGAATGAAATCTGGTCCGGAAGTTGCTTAGAGGGAGAATCTGGAGCAACTTCTTTACTGTGATCTCCATTTCTAGTTTTTTCAGGAGAGGAGGATGCCTCTGAAGACTTTCTTTCTTCCATTGTAGCTTTCATCTCATCTTTCACAAATCAAAATGTTTTGATAAACTTTATAAGATTACAAATTACATTAAGAGGCTAATTATGCTCAAGGATTCCTATTTTACATAAGTCAATCAGACAATTTTATTACATATACCTTCCTAAATTTTTTTCAACCTTTCAGTGATTGTACCTGGTAAAGAAAACTTAATGTACTACAATTTGAACAAATTCTCCAAATAATCAAATATATGTATTGAAAAAGAAAAAAAAAAAAAAAGGATCCCTAAACTTCAAATTGTAATTTCTATTGGCTCCTTAAAAATAAAACTAACACTTTTGATAACTTCTAAAGACATTACACTTTACAGAGTATGCTTATATGCAGATATTTTATACATATGGTCAAAGCTAATATATTTAAAAAGTAGAACTACCAGTTTTGGTCATTTAAGTTTCAGAATTGATCTAATTCCTCTTAATGGAGCAGATCAGCAAAACAGTGAGAAGAGACAGCAGATTTATTTGGATTTTGTCATTCTGCTAAGAGATACTCTGCTTTCAATAAAGCCAAGACTAAGATAGTAGGATGAATTTTAAAAGTACTTGGATGAGATTAAATTAAAACCCACCTACCTATGTCATATTAAAAAGAAGGAAACTATGGTAAAGGTTTATAAGATATTAAAATAATGGGTCTATTGAAATAGGAATATGAAATAATCAACCAGAGGCATAAAACAATCTAATAAGAGATTCGAGACATTTGAAAAGCTTACCTGGGTTAGATTTTATGGTTTCAATGATCATATCTGTCATTTCTCGCCGGCCAAGATGTTGGTGAATAATTGCTGCCTTCTCCACTGGTGCCTTTCCTTCTAAATGGACCTTAGCTGAAGCTAGTGTCTTTTCTTTGATTTCTTCATCAGACATTTCCCTAACTAAGTAAAACATAACTAATTAATATCTCATCCTGGCGGTCCGGGCGGAAAAACAAACTCCTCCTCACACCAATAAAGCCCCAGGCAGGTCTGTGGAATAGCACAGTCCCCGGGTAGCTTCTATATCATTAGAGAAGTCAGAAATCACTACCATTTTCGTTACCAGACTGGGACAAAGAGAAAGGGATGAGAATTTAATCACTTACAAATATATGAAGATGTTTTAATGATATGAACTTCCAGAGAAATTGGCCACAAAGTCCTCAAGTCAACATTCATCTAGTAATGTAGTATTTAAAAATTACCAAAACCAAGGTTTGAATTTGATATAAAGCAACATAAAATAATGCGGTTACAAATTTCAAAGCACTTTCATACACACACATATACATACATATTATTATATCATATATATATATATATAAAATGTGTGTGTATATGAATACATAAAAGCTCACTTGATCCTTAGAAGAACCTTGTACAATAGGTTTCACCATTCTCATTTACAGGATCACAGGGTTGGAAGAGACCTCAGATATCATGGAACACTTTACATGAAGGAACTGAGGCTCGGAGAGACGTTCAGCTGGGGAACCACAGAGCTCGGACCAGAACCCAGGGCTCCTGACTGCCGCTCTCTCTGCTGCCTAGTTACAGAAGTGAAGGCCCTGAACACCTAACACCAGAACAGCCACCACGACCTGCCCGAGCGGCGTCCCTCCCAGTCACATCCTTCCCTAAGGACGGAGGCCTTTCTCGATCTCTCTGACCTCTGGATTGCGCACTGTCCATCTGTACAACCTTTGTAAAAACTACTCCGACCCCTTCTCATTCCTTCTTGGTCAAGTGCTCCCACACCCCGTGCGCCCTCTTCCCTTCCCTCTCAGTGATGTTCATTTTGACACTTCAGAGACTGTATCACTCACAATTCTTGGTCATGAGACCGCACAAAATTGTATTAAAAATATGGGCCTTTGTTTCAGAGAAAACTCTGGAATCCTTGGAAGAACTTGAAGAAATGAGCATCTCTCAGACGGATCCCAACTTGCTCTTTTCCTGCTCAACTCAATATACAAACCTTGTCCGAGGTAAGCTACCCAGGTAGGGGCGCGTCAGGCTAGAGGGCGAGCACCTTTCAGTCCCTCCCCTAGGCCGTTCTACCCTTCCCTAGGGTCCCCGCAGAACGTCCAACATCCCGCCCCCGAAGCCTCCCCCGTGATTACTTCCGGTCCCCCAGCGGTCTCCCCCACTAGATGGGAGAGGACAGAGCTGACCCGGCACACAGTAGGTGCTTAACGCTGCCTGACTGGAGCATCTCTCGGGCTCCCCTGACGGGAAGGCTGCGGTTCCTTTGGTTCTCCAAGGAGGACCACTGAAAAGCCCTGATGTCGGAAGATGGGATTATGCTCCCATTTTGGAGAAGAGTGGAGGTCCGGGGAGGCGAGTGGAGCCTCAGGGGGGGAAGGGGTCTAGCCGCCGAGGCACCTCCGGAGGCCTCAGGTGGGGAGGGGGAGGAGAAAAGGTAGGGAGATGCTTCGCTATTTGTTTGTGGGAGGAGTCAGGAAAGGACTTGAAGATGAGGGACCCAGGGGAGGGGGAAGGGAGACTAGCCTGAGAAGCTGGGGGGGGATGGGGGAGGGTCTCTCTGTCGCCGCCCGCCCCACCCCCACCTCCTGCCCCATTTCTCCGTCAGGACTCCCCTCCGACCTGCAAGCCGCCCCGCCCCCTCAGTCAGGACCCCACCGTCCCACGCCCGCGGGCCGCCCCGCTCCGGGCCATGACCGGGGTACTCACCGGTGGCCGCGCTGAAGCCGAAGCCGGCAGGCAGGGGCGAGTGGTCCGCGAGCTCCAGTCGGATCACAACCAGTGACACACTCATAGGGCGGGCAGGCGCAGCCCGGCGCGGGCCCCGACGGGCCCAGGCGGGGACGGGACGGGCCGGGCCGAGGGCGACGATACGGGCCCCTTCCCGGACAGTTGGGGAAGGGCAGAGACGCACGCCGCCGGACTGGCCCAGGGAGGCCACCGCCACGCCGCACGGCGGGCGGGCTGGCTGGCGGGTTGCCGGGGCCCCCGCTGCCGCTGCTGCCACCGCCGGCCCCGCGCTCCCTCGGGCGCTCGCTTCACCTCCGAAGCCCGACGGGAAGCGAGCGAACGAGAGCGCCCGCCACTTCCGCCTCCCGGCCGCCGTCCGCTTGTCACTGGCGTGATGAGGGGCACGTGACGCGAGAGGGGCGGGGCCTGAGCCAAGGGAAGGGGAGGGGCGGGGCGGTCACGTGAGCTGAACTCTCCGAGAAGGTGAGCGCATTCTGCACTATCCTCCACTCCTTCTCCTCTTCCTCCCCCAGATCCTGAAAGTTTCTCTCCTTCCCGCTCCCCCTCTCTCTCTCGCGAGCTTGGGGGTGGGAGGGATCGTGCGGAGCGCGCCGGGGGCAGCTGTTAGAGGCGTTGGGGGACTCGCCTGGCGGGGGCGGAGCTAGAGCACGAGAAAGGCGTGGCCAGAGCGGGACAGGGGCGGGGCCTCACGGGGGCGGGGAGCTCGGAGCTCAGCATTCTCAGCATCCCTCAGGTCTGGAAGCCTTTGGACCACGTTATTCTGCCCCGGGTGTCTG